>NW_026623333.1:1910554-2024309 GCF_030028575.1 Malurus melanocephalus
GGGATTCTCCTCAGCTCTGGGTTATCCCAATAAACACGCAAAGCCTGAGCGCTCTGCACCGTGGCTTTGTGTGCGATTTGGCTGTGTGGAGGGTGGCTTTCAGCGTGCTTTTACATGTGGTTTGGCCACGCTGAGGCTGTTTCTCAGCTTGCTTTTACATGTGGTTTGGCTGCAGCCGGGCTGATTTACTGTCAGTCTTTACATGGAGCTTGGCTGTGCGATACTGAGGTCTGCATTTTGGGGATTTTACTGCCCCTGCACTAAGACAGTGCAGGTTGAAACGCTGGAGAACAATTTGGATAAAGTGAGAAGTCAAACCCAGCCTGGCACTGCTCCCTGCAGCAYCAGAATAAAGATCCTGGAGCCCTGTGATGCCTCGGCTTCCCCCACTACAGCAAAGTGCTGCTGCCCCAGCTCCTGAAGTCAAAGGTTTTCTGTTTCAGATGCAGGGGATTAGACACAAATCCTTTCCTCCAGTTCAGAGGTGGGATCCAAATGGTTTCCAGCCCTGTCAGCTGCTCTACCTTTGTGTGGGTTGAATGCATAGTCAATAATATATCACAKAAAGAATGTGACTTATTAAATCTTTTCTTAACCAGCAATCTACAACCAATATTTCTCCAGGCAGTTTCAGCTGCATATATTTTAAAGTGACAAAACTCCCAGAAATYATTATTCCCAACCCACACAAAACACGCTGGCAAACTTTAACGAATAACTCTGAGGTAAAAACATGAAAGTGTTATTTTGATGCAAAGTTTGAGGCATGATTTTGTCTAACATTAGGTCCTTGTGAAACATTTGTCTGCAGGTTGGCCCTTACTAACTGTAATAATTTTTGTCTGTGTAATAATAATCAAGTTAATTTCTTTCAGAGAAACAGGATAATTCACTTTTTTTTCAGTCTCATTCTTCTCTCCCCTGTACATCCCTGATTTTCATTGCCTGGATCAAAATTCCCATTGCAATTTTCTCGTTTTACGCTTCAAATGCAAGATGGAACAAAACCCTTCCAGGTTTCCTATCACATAACTGCCAGTACTGTTCTAATTTTGATTTCCTTCCTTTTATGTGCAGTAASTGAGACTTACATGTACACAGGTTTTATATCAATTGTCTCATAACTTGTCTTTATTTTTGCCTGTCAGGTCTCAAAGGAGATAAGGCTGGGAAGGAAGGTAAGGGGGGAATTACAGTTATAGTGAATTCTCTTCCAAGAATCTACCTAGAGAGACAGATACAAATTCCAGATGCTATTGCAGGACTTAACAACTTAACAGGGCATTAGGTGTCACTTAAAACTTTTAATCACATACCAGGGATTGAGCTGCAAAAAGAGTCCAGCAAGCAGAAAACTGTAAAAAAGCACAGCAAATGCTACTCAGTGTGCAAGTTGTCTAGAAACAAACACRCTCAGCAGATGAATTGCAAAAGGCAGAAGAATTCCTTTCACCTTTGCTCGGTTCTTGAGGCAGTAATCTAAGTGAGTCACCAGAAGAAACAAATATTTTCTCAGTGAAAACGCAAAGGAAGCGCTCCACCCATTAACGCTTTGACACAAAGAGAGTGTTTGATATTAACAATTTTTAAATGCTCTTATGCATTTTGTAAATTCTGCCTTGTGGTGAAAGTGTTCTGCATCCTTTCCCACTGCTCTGACCTGGGTAAGAGCTGCATCTTCAAGGAAGTTGCGTGACTGAGCACAGCATCGTCTGGATGTCGCTGTATTTTACCTTTTGTGTTTTCCCCCAGCTCAGAAAGCTTGGTAGTACCTCCCTTTCCTGAGTTCAGAGTGGGTTTGCAGAATTTCCTCTCCCAGAACTGGAAGAAAGATGAAAAAATAAGTTTAGAGAAGGATCTTGCTTTGTTGTTGTTTGTTTGGGTTTACTTTGTTTTGGTTTTGAGGTGGGTTTCTTTTTTTAATTTCAGAATTCTGCAAAAAAAAAGTGTTGATGATCTAAATATATCTCTTCTTTTTTCAGAACTGAGATACTTCATTTCAGTTGGCATTTATAGAACAATTTATACTTTCAGTTCAGTTTTCACAAACAGATAAAAAACTCAGAAAGTATTTTTATTGAAATTATGATAAGTAGAAGAGATGCACTTTAGATAATTTTCCTTTCCATTTTTTTTTGTGTTAGCAGAGTTCATGGCAATGAGGGGACAGTGGAATTTAACAGCTTTAGCCATGTTTCATTTATCTTTGTGATCGTGCTGTTAACAGCCCACATGGAGACACCCAGGACATCACACRCTCTCATAAAACACAGCAAGCAATCCCCACAAAGGAACCTGCACAGTCCTCTCACACCAAATTCCTGCCTAAGCCTCTGCAGATAAGAGCCAAATTAAGCTGTTTCTTCAACTAAAAAATGGCACCAGTGGAAGCAAAAAGGCTCAATATTCCCTGGGGGCTCAAACGTGAGTTAATGCTTCCCAAACCCTTCCACATGCTGGCAGAAATGATCCTGGGGTTTCTTCACCACTGTTATCGTACCAGCTCCTATCAGAGCCCAGCATCTGAAATGCAAGGATTTGCTTTCAAATTAACCAGATATTGCATCTATCTGATCTGAATCTTTTATTGCCATTCACCATTCCATTTATTGGATCCCTCAGGGGATGGATTTGGAAGTTTTAAGATATCAGAATCAAAAGTTTCAGAGTTCTCTCCCAAAACGTAGAGCTTCTCAGTGTTAGGTTTGTGTCCAAACTAAGAAAACATAGAATCCTCTTGAATTTTTTTTGCCTGAAATTATGACTATAACCTCAAAATCATCATTCCCTTCTGCACCTGCAAGAAAAGTGCTGGTAGTAAGTTTGGGGTACAGTCAGAAGAGCCACTTAAAACAGAAGCTAAGTTTCTTTAGCTTTGCACCTTTTGTGGGTTCTGGTGTTTTGCCTGCAGGTTTTCAGAGATGATGAACACAAAATTGGCCCCTTGTCCTCAGAGGTGACATGATCTCAGCTGCACTCACCAACTCCTGACTCCTGCAGGCTCCCCCAGGGCAGGAGACATTTCCAAGAGCAGGAGGAAAGGGCCATACCCTTGGTGTGTGTGTACCAGGATCTCTGTTACTGCCAGCAGCAGGCAGCAGGAGGATGAGCTGTGCTCAGGATATTGATTTATAAACACCCTGCAGGCACAAAGCACCAGCAGCTTTTCCCTTGGAATTTAATGCTGAGCTCTGCTCTCCCAAGGCTGGCTCCTGCCATTCCCAATGACCTGTGTTGGAGCACCAGTCTTGGTGACAGAGCCAGCTGGTGCTGCCTGAATGATTTTCTTAAATTATTTTTTTAAAATTATTCCTTCTGGCAGCCCTCCCTCCCATCCTAATGGCACCTGTGGAGTCCAGTTGGCAGTTCTGGGAATGCTGCACACATTGACAGCCAACATTCCTGCTGAGGGCAGAAACAGGGAGCTGTGCAAGGTAGGATTGGCAGRTTGGGCTCTTTCCTACACCTGCTGTGAGCAGACACCTCCACTGAATTGCTCAGGCAGCCCTGAAACACAGAGATGTTTCCAGACATCCTAAGGGAAGGTAAGATGAAGAAAGTTTGGAGAATATTGTAATGAAGGATATTCTCATTTTCCTTTTAGTAGAAACTCCTATTTTCCTCCTTTTCCTTTTGAAAGCAGACCAAAGGGTAGCTGAATGACTTCTGAAATCTGTGTCTTCCACTTGGGTGCATCGGGAAAGACCTAAGGGTTTGGGGTTCTGCCACTCCATATCTTTGCTAGCAAAGGATGCAGGGAGTGAGGGGATTGCAGGCAATGCTGAATTTCTCCACAAGGAATGTAAAAAAGAAGAGGAGAATGGAGAGCAAGCTGAGCCTTGGGAGAATGGACATCCCTGACTGAAATGAGTGAGGATAGTGCCTTTTCCATGCTCTGCTGGGAGACAAACAGGCTCAGCTGGCTGCCAYGGCATTGCTCCTGCAGCCCCTGCCCCACAAATAACAAACCCCATCCAGTCAGGGTGAGAAACTTGCCAGAGGCAAAAAAAGATTATGTTTTCCTCTCCTTCTACCCAGTCAACCCTCCTGCTGAGCACAACACCTCTGCACATTCACATATTGCTGCTAATAGAATGTATCACTGAATTTCAGGAACCAAACATCCACAGCATCAGAAGAGCAGTTCGAAGCTGACCCCTTAAAATGCTATAAAGACACTGACTCCCAGGAGCTCAGGNCATGTCAGTAGAAGAACTCAAATTTTAAGACCTTTTCCTATTATTTTTCTACTCATTAATGACTCTGTATGGAAATAACTTCTTTCCTAAGTGCTAAACTCTGCACTGGACCCCGCTGTTGATGGAGGACTTTGAAGAAATCTGTCTTCTCTCTGTGTTTCTTTGCCTACAGAACTTGATTTTGGTCCCAAGACTAATTCCCATATTGAAATGAAGTTCTTCACATTTCTCAGAATTGTTTGAGAGGGAAGAAGGCACTGAGAGGGATGTCCCTGTCTACAGGGTGATTAGCCCAGAGAGGTTCCTAAATTATAACCAGGGGAAGAAAGAGTTTGCCATTAAATAATGTAAAGTGTAAGTAATTAAATAGAAGAAGGAATCAAGGTAGGAGCCCCAGTTTCTGGAGATTCCAGAATAATAATTTATTCATTACTGGGGATAAACCATGCTGAAGCACTAAAGGTGCTTGTAGATGTAAATTTTGACAAATATTTCTAAAAACTCTTCACATTCCTTATTTTAATAGTATTGAAGTAAGAGGGATATGGGAACCACAGAGTTGTAAAGGACAGAGTAGGATCCAAGCAGTTACAAACATAAATGCCCCAAAACCTCTTCTGACCTAGAGGAAGTCACAGACTCTGCCCTCTACCCTTCTGTGTTCATGGGCACTACAAATGACCAGTTAATGGAATTGTTGCTGCAACACCTGGAGAACATGCAGTGTGCCACTGGAGAGAATTTCCAAATGAAATTATGTACCTTGGTGCTACAACAAAAAAAAAATTCATAGGCTCCAGACCCTCCTGAAATGCACAAGGAAATCCCACTTAGTGAATTTGCTTGCAAACCACTGCTGTTTCTGGAACTGGGATATTATTTAGCTGAGCAATTGCAGAGTGGTATCAATGTTCCTGATAGGAATCAGCTAGAACAAAACTCCTTGCTTTTTCTGTTTTCCTCCCTCTCTCATTTTCCTTTTTTCCTTYGATTTTGAACTGCAGTCTTTACTCTCTTATAAAGTTTTCCAGCAGCACTCAAGCCTCAGTGCTGCAATCTGAACAGGCAATGATCTGCAGAGAGAAAACCCCACCCATGCAGAAACACTGAGACCTGCCCAACCCAGCTGGAAAACTCCTGAGGCAAAGGAAAGAGGGAAACTTGGCGAAAAAAACTGTCAATGGCAGTACATTCCTTCAGAAAATTCAGGTTTCACATCTGCTTTGGTTGACTTATAAATAAAACAATAAAGACAATTCATCAGTTTGCCATGCTAATCTTACCTACTTGCTTGTGTTAGAAAGTTAGTTGCATTAATAGAGAGTTTATTTGACTGCTGAAGAAAACATTTTTCCCAGGATTTACTCTGGTGTACACTCAAATGAGAACTCTGAACACAGTYCACATTTGAGGCGAGGAGAAAAATGTAAGTGCTTTAAATCAAAGCACAGARTGGCTGTGCTTTGATTTAAAATTCATATATAAATGGATTTTTAATTTGTGAAAGCCCAAGACAAGATGCAACATGAGCCTCCACAAAATTGTTCCTCGGCTTCAGTGGTGAAATCMTGATTGCCATGGTTCCCATGCTGCATCCAATTTCAGTGCAATGCTGAGTGTGGTCTTCCAAAAAAAATCATCATCTCAGCATGTTGTCCTGGAAATACATCTTAATAAATCACAGCCAGTGTTGAGACTAAAGTGGGGAAGGGAAAACCTTTCACCAAGTTGTAACCAGTAGCCTTGAAAATGAAATATTCCCACTGATCTTTCTCCTGTGGGCAGGCTACATTGAGTCTGGTAGATAAAGGAAATATTGCTTCAATTAGACGAAATAGTTGCATCAAATTTGATTTAAGTTCTGAAGAGCTAAAGAAAATGGCTGTTTTTTGGATTAGCCATACAATGAGTAGATTTCTCAGTTGGATGTTGAATCTTTCTCACTCCTCAACACCTTAGCCCTAATAAACAATCCCTTTCTCCTGCTCAGATTTTATTTCAAGCATTTATCAATGTAATTAATAATTTGTTGATAATTGTGTACATAATCTCAATATGAAGACAGYCAACCCTCTTCTGAAATGGTTTAGGCTTTGCCATAGCCTTGGAGAAGTTTGGGGTTTTTTGCCCTCACAAGAAGCAGGAGTAGTTTTTCTGTAACTGATGAAGTGAATAAATTCACAGAGGTTTAAAAATGTCCTCTTTTGGCCACTGAGTGGTTAATCAATGCAACTTCTTTGCACTGTAATGTAAGATTTGAGACTACTCAGAGTAGAGTAGCAGAGTTATGGGGGCTTGCCTCTATATTGCATTAGCACCATGTGGGGTTGGGTCAGGGAAATCTCAGGAAAAGCCAAATCCTGCATTCACAGACAGATGAAAGGAGCACTTCTATCTCTCTTTCCCACTTTTCTCCACTTTATAGCCTTTTCTAGATGCACATACAGAAATGTGCAATAAAATATCCTTCTGTGTTACCAAAATCTGTAAACAAATGTCCACCATGAGTGTAAATATCCTGTCTTTTAAGATCTTCTATTCATAACTTTCAGGAGGTAAAGAAAGGAAAAGTAAAAGGTTGCTTTTCACAAGCTGAGACTAGAAGACACAAAATTAATTGCTAATGCTAAGTAGAGGTGAGTCCTCATAAGTCTGATAGGCCCAACCTTAGGAGGAGGTGTCAATTCTTACACCGCAGTGTTAAAAAGTGGCATCAACAAACAATTCAAAATACAAATAGTTAGGRGGTAATTGACAAAAATAATCCTTGGAATCTGTAGTTCCTGAGCCAGGATAGAGTCCAGGCTGTCAAAAATATTCATGAAGCACCCCAGACTGGGTTTAATGGGCCCAAACTGGGTCCATTGACTTGGATCCAGAGCCAGCAGCAGAGGCCAGGATGTGTATGAGCCCAGTGCTGCCACATGAGCAGCCTGTTGTTGAGTCATGTAGAAATATCCCACCCTCCCTGATCCATCCCTTCTCCTGGACAGAGCTGTCCTTGCTGGCATGTTCCTTGCTGCCCACCCTCCCTGACTTCCTCCATGCTGGACTGAAGGATTCTCAAGAACCCTGTAAAACTGAGGCAAAGGCTCAATTGGAGACAATTTTGCTGACTACAGTGAGCTTTTATAGCATCAGAAACAACTCAGGTTAATGTATTTTTTTTTTTTTCTTTTCTCCCTCCCTGGACAGGAGCCACTCCAGACCTTGTATCTGAATATTTGGTTCTCATGTATATTTATTTACTTAGGAGTGGCAATCCTATTTTTATAGCTTCGAGTTTTTAACTTTCTTGTTAGCAGCATTAACAAGGTTCATGGCATATAAAGTGAGCTGTGGCATTTAAAAAATGTTGGCCTAATGTAACACCAGCCTTTTTTTATATACATGTTCAATGGCAAACTCCTACTGACAGGCAGAATGCATTTCTATGTCTGGGCAAGTTTATAGATGGTGTTCCCACCTCTGGGCCACAAGGTCACAAATTTGTTTCTGATTCTATTAAAGAAAACTCAACAATGGTAAGTTTGTGTGCTTCTTTTCTCGCCCCGCCTTTTTTTTTCTTTTTTTTTTTTTTTTTTTTTTTAATGAGGGGGGACTGTTTTATAAGTGCCACAATCTTAAAGATACTCCAAGGAATCTCTGTTGAGTTCTGGCCTTTCCACCCCCGTGCCCAGACCTAATAACACCGGCTGCAGATTTGAGAAGATTTGTCTGTTAGCAACTAGATAAAACAGAATTTAGAAGATTATAAGAGGAGATTCACTGAGCCCATGGCAAGGACAAACAAAAAGATGAATCAGAGGCGGCTGCCAGTGCCCAAGGAAACAGCAGCTTTGTTTTTCCATGGAACCCGTTCGGATATGTTCTCCTTTATGCCGTGTGATGGCTCCAGCCTCAGCCCCTCACCATAAGTGTTTACAGCCTCACATCCAGCCTCACTGAACAGGACAGGAGGCACAATCCCGCTGGYCTCACCCATGAAATCCCTTCACGCTGCAGCATACACGCACTCCAGGGCTTTGTGGCTACGAACACGCACAGTCCTGGCTGCAGSAATGAGCAGGGGGCCAGCAGAAAGGCTGAGCTGATGGGGTGAAAATGAGAGCATGGAAGAGAGGGAATGCTGCTGAGTTTGGAGGAGGGAGGATAAGCTCGAACGTCTGCTGAGAGAATTCCAGCATCATCCATTACTGTCCAGAACGCAATCGGGAAAAAAGCGGGAGGGCAAGAAGCACAGCCCTTCCTGTGGGATGCTTTGGCTTGTTGTGGTTAGGAGGATCAAGGCCAGGTATCACATGCCTCCACTGAAGGGAGATGCCCTGGAATAAAGCAAGGAGCAGGAATTTCCAGGCGAGGAAAAAGGCTGATCATGTTGAAACTGAGCACAGGAAAGAGAATTTGGCTGCGGTGTCTGACTGGAGGACTTTTAGCTGAGACATGAGAGGGCTCCAGGTCTATTCTTTCCTTAATTTCCTTATGCCCCCAAGCAAGCTTTTGCTGGAAATTCRCTTCCATTTATGGGAGGGTTGGAGGAATGAGGGCCAGACTGTGACTGAGCATCTGGCAATCAAGAAAGAGAGTTCAAAGGAGAGGAAGCAGCTCCAGCAGGATCTGAGAGCGCTGTTCTGCACTGAAAATGGGCCCCTGCAAGTGACAGGCTGCCAGTGCTGGTCATTCCAAATGGGTATTTCTGCAAAGTGACAGGTCAGGAAACTCTCTGAGGCCTGGATCCAGTCAGCTGACTTTGCTCTCTGAAAATCACCATCACCACACAGATTCTTGTGGCCCAGTGAATTCCTGACTGATCTTCTGTGCAATATCACCTTCTTCRCATTCTTCCCTCCATGACAACATGGATCTGGCTATCAACAACAACCACAAAACTATTACTGAACATCTTTGCTCAGGGGAGACATTGCTTCCCAACAAGTGTTTTCATTTTTCTGTGCTATATTTGGTCACCTGAAATATAATTGTTTATGATTAGCACACAAAACCTTTACTAAAACAGGTTTMAAGTCATCTTGCTTCTCCCAAGCAAAGGAATTTTTCTTTTTGGCTTTGGAGGAATCCGCAATTTTCTTACGTTTTTAAAGAATTCCAACAGAAATTCCCTTAAAATAAAGATGCACAGGTAAGGAGAAGGTATCTGTCTCCTCCTGAAATGCACAGGCAGTTCTCTGCAATCTGCTTCAGTTCCTGTGATCTCTTTAATGTGGTCACTGTTACCACTTGGGCAGTTTACAACATCAATTCTGTGAAAAAAGCAAAAAACAGGTTTAATGTGTTGGTACTTTGGTCACAAAAGAATCCAAAACATCCAGGGGGGTTTGTCCATGAGAGACAGGATTAACAAGCAAGCCATGATCAGCTGCTTTGCCCCATGTTCAGGCTTTGTGCTCTGTTAAATTGTACAGATATTGTGAATGTTCCAGAAATACATTCAAGGTAGTGAGAAGCCTATGACTTTTTTGGGTTTTGGTGGTGTCAAGAAAGCAGTTGATCAAAGTTTTCTACATAGAAAAATAGCAGATATTTGCCTTTGCCTTTACCCCCACCTAAAAGGCTTTCTTGTGAGATAGTTTTCCATGAATATTCTGYATAATAGTATAATAAAATATTGACAGAGTATAATAAAATATTGCCAAGCAGTCTGACTCTCCTGCTTCTGCTATGGAGCTTCCCCTCCTGCAGTGTGTGAGCCCAGTGCTAAAACAACAAAGTACAGTGACAAACACTGCTGCTCATCATTCCCAGCAGCATTCCCTACAAATCCCTGTCAGTGTGACAGTGCTGGAAGGTTTGGAGCTTGCTCCTGGGAGGGAAGGACGAGCTCCAGAGCTGSTGTGCACATCTGGTCTGTGCTGGATCCCTCAGCTCTCACAACACACACTGCAAACACCAGCACAGTAGCAGATCTTGAGCGTGCACTGATCCAGATCCTGCACGAGTATAAATCAAAGGAGCTGCACTGAAATCTGCCTGGCTGCTGCTCCTTACCCACGTGTCACCTCAGGTGTGGGACAGCCAAGGACCACAGTCACCCCCCAATGGCTCCTCAGAGCCCTACACAAACACCCCACATACACCCCACCCTTCCAGGAGCTGCCCGGAGCTCTCAGGGATTCTCTCCTTTCCCTCTGCCCTTCCTTCCCTCCCTTCTTCCCCCAAAATCAGCATYGCTTGGTGTTTTGGCCAGGAGAGCGATTCTCCACACTGAAAGCATCAAAGCATATCTCTGGTTAGATCTCATCCCAACCCTCCGACTCTGTTGACTTGGAAAGTGAATAACTAATAAGGCAGCATGCCATTGTTTTCTGTTTATGATAATGGAAATAAATCGTTGGCTCTAAGTCAGGCACTGATTGTTCCTTTGATATCACTGCCAGGAAGCAAAATAAAATGGATTTTTTAAAATCACCTTTCACAGAGTGCCACAGGCATTTGAAAGATGAGCCTTTTTCCATGTCAAAGGCTCTACCAGAAGTGCCAAATACAATTGGCAAAGTAAATTTACAAAGTAAAATTCATTGAATTTACAAAGTAAAATTCAAATGCTTCACTGTTCAAAAAAAAAAAAAAAAACCCAAACAATAAAAGAAGATCACCAGAGAGAATATGAGAGCAGCATGGCCTGGGTGGGCTGGCACAGCACCGGTGTCCTGAGAGTGTCAGGAGTGCTCAGCCTGCTTTGTCTGCCCTGGCTCTGCAGGAGGACTGGGAGGGCAGAGCCACTGGGAAACTCTCTCAGCTCCAGAGGAGAAAGGGTGGTGCAAAGAAAAGTTGCCAGGGGCAGAGCCCAGCTTTGTGCCTTTCCTTGGGTCATGATTCTCTGACCATTTTTTTTTCCAGCATTGGGGCTCAGATGCAGAACAGCAGCAGGAGCACGACCTGGGAGCAAACCAGAACCAAGAAATGTATCACTTTCTCCAAAAGCCTACTTCTGAAAGTACTGCCTCTAGCTGACATACTCGGGTATCACTTTTTGAAGAACATGCCAGAAGATCCTTTTTTTCCAAAGCTCAAACCAATACCACAACATAAATGGCCAAAGATCTGTGTGACAAACAGCATGGCCTGCTAAATATTAAGGCTGTTTGACATAGATTTTTAGGCCTATATTTGGCTCAAASTGCATTCTTATTCTGCAAAGTATTTAAGCAAATGATTACCTTCAAGGCTGTGGCTGTGTCCCACAGATTGGGGCACTTTAACTGGGACCAGATGAGGTGCTTATAACATAGGTGCTGCTCTGAATCGAAAGGTTTGAAAGGCTCCCACCAAAGTGCCCTGGAATTAAGTGAAGGCTTTTGATTGTCTTCAGCAAATATTCAGCCAGGTCCCAATTTTTATACTTATTACTAGCTTATAACAGGATATTTAGAAAGAAAAAGGAAGGAACTTTTTCTCCAGATAATACCATCTACTCTATTTCTGAAAATTAAGGGTGTGATTACTGACCCATAAGTACTTTATGATCATACTTTGGTTTGAACTTTTATGAGAGTATGTAGGTTTACTAACTCTAGCACTGCCCAGTAATTTATTTCCCAGGTGGGCTACGAAAGTCATCTGGAAGAAGGAAAACAGTGTCTAAGGGCTTGCTGTGCACACGGATGACTGTGCTAGCTGGATTTGTGCATGGATGTTTTTGGAAACWGTTTTCAGAGGAGACATAGAGTTTAGTTTTCTAATAAAACCAAACCTTTTCCTTTAACCCAGAAGCAGTGTTTCAAATTCTTGCTTATTTTATTAAGAGATTGATTACTAWCTGTTGTTCTTTTGAGGACAGAAACTGGGTTCAAAGGCAGCAAAAAGTTATTCAGACCCCAAAAGCTGCTGTGACAGAAGTGTGAGGAAGCTCTGAATGACCCAAACAGTGTCTTTGTCACCCTGACACTCCTTTCCAAGGCATCCTTCTTTTCCCAGAAGGCAGCCACCCTCAGGAGCTTGGCTCAAACTTCCATCACCCAGACTTGTGGTACCCCAAGGACAGCACAAAAGCTTTTCAGGTGCCAAAAGGCAGCTCCTCTGTGCTCAGTGACTGCCCTTTGCTGTGAGARTGGCTGAGCTGTGATGCTCACCTGTGGGAAGCAGCTGCAGATGCTGTGGAACTCTGCAGTTACACTGTGCCATGCAAACCCAATGTTAAATGAAATTTCTGCTTCGGCAGCTGGTGTGGCCCCTACTCATTCCACCCAGCAAGTTCCTGGGAATACTTCAATGCAAAGAAAAATCTACTTTTGTTCTCTTAAAAATCTCTCTTTGGCAATATCTGTGAGACTTCAGGAAAGTGATTCCCAAGGAATCTCCTCCTGGACACAGCACGGTTCAGATCTCTGCGACACTCATGCTGAAGTTATCTTGGTTTAACTTTAAAGCAGCACCTCCCTGAGGAACCCTCAGTTCTGGAACAAGCGATGTATTTCTGTGTTCTGTGAGAGCCTGGATTATCTTTAATCTTCTGGGCATGTAACAAAGATCAATTTATGGTCTCACAGAGACGGTAAGGACAAGGGTTTGCAGCAGGCAAAGTGGGGGTTGGCTGTTGCTGATTAGTGAATATTATTATTTCTGAAAAAAAAAAAGAGATTTTTCAAGGCAACTTTGACTTCTTGCACTGCTTGATTCATTTCAGAGGAAAAGCAGTGGGAACTGGCCCAGATGTGTGGGCCACAATGGAACCATGTTCTCTTAGCCCAGCAGAGACTTTGATCAATACATTACAAGTTGTGCAGCTCTGGACAGGAGCTGTGCACTCAAAGAACACAGAAGAGAATAGGAACAAAGCTTTCTTTTATTCTCTCTGTTACTATTTTATATATACTCTAATAAATTATACCAAYGACTTTGTTCCTGAATTACCTGAACTTGGAACAGCATCTCACTTGTAATTCTGATACAACTTATTAGGACTTCTGATATGATGCAAGGCTTCCAATGAAAATAGCAAGGACAGATTTTGAGCAAACCTACAGTATGTGCTTCCCATAATATTCACCAATTTGTGTTTTAAAATTCTCTATTCCTTCAGGCTGCAGACCTAGCAGTTCAAACTTTTACCACAGAATACAGCACAGACATGCAGACTGAGTCTGTATACATTTCAAAAGTCATAAAAAGCAGTCAGCAGAATCTTTTCCAGTTGAACTTAAATCTCACTTGAACCTGAGTTAGTAAAGTGCAATTCCTAACACTTAAATGGACACCAAGTACAATTGTTACCTTAATTTCAGCAGATGAAAAGCAAGAACCACAGAGTTTTGTGTTATTTCTAACCAGCAGAGTCAAATGGCCCAAGTTTGCCCAAAGTTTCACAAATACTTTTACAAGAAAGCATGGCAGGACATTTTTACAAAATGCCAATAATGTCCAGAGTGCCGCACTTCTGAATGTAAAGTTTTGCCAAGTTTGTTTTACATTATTGATTTCTTACCCTTGTAAGCACCACCAGGACTTTTTAGACCGGACCACTTTCCAGGAATTACAACAAAGAATTTTCACTTTTGGAGCAGAGAAAGGGCATTTTCTTTGGGAAATGTCATTCCTGGAAGCGCCATTCACCAGTGTTCCTTCCTGGTGAGTCCAAAGGGATCACTCACAGGAAGGACTGAGCGGAGGTGACACTACAGGTGGCTCCCAGGGCGGGTCCCTCAGTTGCCATTTCAAACCACATGGGTCCCTTTCAGTTCTTGGAAAGGCCTCAGTGACACAGARGACATTTAAAAGCAGGGCATGTCCACTTTCTGTGGGAGTTTAKTTCTCCAGCTCCACCTTGGCTGTTCCTGTGCCCATGGAGATGCCCAAATTCTGGGCTGTGGGACCAGGCTGTGCCTCCCTTGGCCTGTGAACCCAGGATGGGATGGGAGGCTCATTCCAAAGCTTGCTCCTGATCTGAACTACCCCCGTGGAAACACTCCTGGAGGTTCACCCTGAGTGGGAAGATCTGCTACAAATGAAAAACAGATGCTGAAGGTTCCAGAAACACATACAAAGAATAAAAGTGACATTTTCAAAACCAGGGGCAGAAGCAGGAGCCAAACCAGGATTTGCTCACTTCCTCACCATTGTTTTATTTAGATTGCTGCTTCTTGATTTTAATCTTAAATCTTGACAATTCATAGCCTTCTCTGGACATCTTTTATGCCATGGTTAGCACTCTGTCACGTTAAAGGTTTGAATCTCAAACATCCCAGTTGCAGACAGSTATCTGACATCAGTGAAATGGTGAAGTTCCTACTCCCCAAATACCTGTAAAGGTTTCATTTTCCCTCTCAATAAAACCAAGATGACCTACTCTTCCCCTTCCCCTGGTACTCAATTTCCTAAGGCCCATGGGGCTTCCTTGGCCTGTCTTARCCTCAAATCAGAAGGCAGATGGATTTTCAAGATGAGCTTTATGGTTAGTAGTACCCCTTCCCACTAAAACACTGCAGATTTCTGTGGCAATTCTACTCCAGCACTGTCAGAACCACGCAAAAGCCAGGCTTGTTACAGGTGAACACAATTTAAAGGGATAACAATATAGCAGAGTTTTTTCTTTGTAAAGGCAGAGTTTTACTGAGATATGGTATGGTCCAGWATTGGAACCTCATACAAACTTGTGGGTCTCTTCCTGTGGAGGTCCGTACTGAAAACAACAGTCCTGATTTTTTCACCTAATCTCTGATAGCTCAAATATCACCAGTGGCATTTTAATTCCCTCATTGAGAGCTCTGACAAGAGTGCTCAGAGGCTTTGGCTTCAGCTTGACCCAGAGAACTTCTTTCAATGATCTTTCACACATTTCACAGAGTGGACATTTCAAGTGTCTGTAGCTGCATCAAAGAAGTGCAGATTTCACTTTCTGTAATCAGAGTGAAAAATTCACTACCCCAAGCTGACACATCACCTCAGAATCTTGCTGGCCCCTTTCAGAAGAATCATTCTTCCCTCAAAGCATCAGAAAAATGATCATCCATCGTGAGTCAAGAGACGATGGCTGGATCCTATCCGAAATTCTGACCTTGCCCCCAGCCCCATCTCCAGCTGGTTCTGGCTGGACCCCAGGGTGGGCTCTGAACCTCCTTCATGCACTTTCCTGGTTTGCAGCAGATGTGTTTGGGTGCTGCTTGCATGGGGGTCCCTTCTCCTTGGCCCTGCCTGGGGACAGCCCTGCTCCTGCTGCTCCCTGGCAGCAAGGCTCAAGCATATCCTTGGGAAAAGCTGTTTCAGACTCTGAGAAAACAATCCTTTTGCCTTCAGTGCTGGCAGTGSTGCTGCTCTCCACGGCTCCATGTGTATGAGCTGCAGGGATGACAGCTCTGTAATTTTCTTATAAAGCAAACACGCTTGGTTTTACCCCTGACAGCAGGCAGGCCAGGGCCAGCAAATTACTGGCAAATGCCTCCTGTATTCATCTCTTCAAGTGTTTTGGCTGTTCTTTATCTTTAATTTGCCTGGAGGCAGACATTTGAGATAACAGCTGTTATGGTGATATTATCAGCCAATCTGCATGTCGGAGAACGCCAGGAAAATGCCTGTGGAGAAGACCTCTTGGGTTTTTGGTTTTGACTGCTCTGGGGCAAATCTACTTCTTTGTCAATGTGCTGCTCAAAACATGAGAAGAGAACGTAATGGAACTGGATTCCACCCCCTAATTGTGAAGAAATGCTTTTTGCTGCTGATAGAGCACAGGTTCCCTTCCTGCTCTTTGACATTCTAGAGCAGTCCTTTGGCAGACCACGTCAGATCTTTTCTTGCTGGTGAGAAATGTCAGAGCACATCAATCACCAGCAACATCCCTCTGATTCTCTGGTGATTTACTTGCTGTGGAATAACTGGGGACACCAAAGGAAGCCCTGCTAAAAGGGATCTCTACACTGCACAGCTTTCTTGTGTCCAGCTGTAATCTTTGCTGGGAAGGGAAGTTTCTTTTCTTCCTGAGGTGGAGGGCTCAGCGTCAAGAACYATCAACAAACAGGTCTAGAACTCCCTCTCACAAAGCTGAGCCATCTGCAAGAGGGCCAGATAGATTTAATTGTTCTTTAAAGAAGATGACTTGATGACACCAGGAAGGTGCTGGCTTGGGAATTATTGCTCTGCAATTTTTTTTTTCCAGAGAAATACAGGATGACAACCCAAAACTTTGTAGCCTTGGAAACCAAGTGGGATGTGCTCCTATTTGGGACACTGGTGATGATAAGCCAGTTTTTCCTGTTAGTTTGATGAAACCCAACATGTTTTGCACTAGAGAAACTTATTCATCATGCTTTGATTGAAAACAATGTGTATCTGAAGATCTTAAATTACTTTACTGACATTAAACCTGTGGGAAGATAAGTGGTTACACCTATACAATGCCATTATTCCAAAGAAGCAATGGAATACAGGCATTTTGTGTGTCTGCAGTCCCAAAGGAATGAAAATAAAGGCTTCTGTTTGCATATTTAACTGCTTTCTCACTTCCTGATAGCTCTCAATTATATGATAGCAGCAGAGATTCCTCTTTTCCATTACCYTAACATTGCAAAAAGCTGTTTTGCTGGAAATTAAGAGCCCAGTTCTAGTCTGCACCATACATCTCCTGACCAACCGTGGGCAAAATATTCAGACAGTGGTCTGATTCTTCACTTGGAAAATGAGGGTATCTCCTAAAAATAGGTTTAAGAATTCCAATATCACAGATCTCTCACAGAAACCTGTGCAGTAGAACAAATACATTGAAAGAAAAGGTGAGCTGGAAGGCAAGCCTTGAACAGAGATCACAAAGGTTAACCATCCGAACAAACTGTTACTAAATAAATCCCGTGGTTTCTCTCCCAAAAGAAGATTTCTCAGCTTTGAAACATCTGTTCCCATGAGTTTATTAAAAGAACCTGGCATTTTTTGAAGGCGTGGAAGATGCACAAAGTAGCACATGCAATTCACTTTCACCCATGGCACTCGAGGGCAGCAGTTTGGATCAATGCTAAATGACTGCTCAGGAGAGCATATTTCATACCCCAAATATATTCACTGAGCCCAATGAAAGCATTAGCAGCCTGTCTTTCTTTTTGGATCTTCTGAGGCAAGAAGAACATGCTGCCTGCTTGGACCTGGTGGAACCAAACCGGGTAATCTGTATGGCAGTAATTCACTGAGCGCTGCTTTGCCCACGCTGATGTGGCAACATAAAGGATTTGCTCAGYACAGGAGAGTTCCCTCTTCCAAATGTCTCCAGGCTTTTGGGCAATTCCAGTTTCTGGAATTGAAGCCTCACAGTGAGTACGCTTTGAGGGACGGGAATGCAGTTGTGAATTTCCTTCATCACTGTGACAGTACTTTTGGGGCTAAATAAAATAGCTGGAAAATGCTTCTTATTTGATTTCTAGGGAGGCTGATGAAACAAGAAAATTATTTGAAGTGTAGAAGTTTCTATTTTTTTTGAAAATTTTTTTGAAATTCTTTGAAAATCTTCAAAAAGAAAAATATTTCTTTTTGAAAATTTCTTTTGAAAATTTTGAAAATATTTTTTTGGAGGTTTGGTCCATGAGATTTGCATTCTCACACGGACAGCTGAGAGGGCAGAACACAATYTCCTGCTGTGATCAGAGACTGACCATGGCTGAAAAACAGAGGATGGTCCAAAAGAACTGAATCCAGATAAAGACATCACATTCTTGGAGCTGAGTTGCCAGAAACAAAGGTGAGAAGAAATTCAAGGTTTCATTACTTTAAATCTACTGGTAATTACTTGTGGCTTCATTTGGATACTTTCTCTCTGATATTAAAGTATCAAATACCCTCAAAGCAATCTTCCACTGAGCTGTGGTTTGTGGGATAACAGGCAGTGCCTTTCTCTGGGATCCTCACCTGGAATTTAGAAAAAGGGCTGTGCAAAGCTGCAGCGAGGAAAAATATAAGAGACAAACARGGAAATGTCAATTAAGATTAATAAGATAATACCTGGAGAGACTGGCTTGGCAGTCACACACTTCCTTCAKCATTTTCTGTGTAATTCACTTCTGTGGGATTAATACAGTCATGGGTAAGGGGGGATTGAGCGATGAAACAGAAATTTTCATAGAAAAGGTCTCTTTTATATTTTTGGATTTTTTTTAAATCAACAATAACCTAGTATTTATTAGGCATGGTGTCCCATACCCAGGGGTTGGAGTGGGAATTCAAACATCCAAGAGGGTTCTTGGACACAAATAGGTGGCACCTCTGATCTTCTTCCTGAGGTTTTTGAGCTCTAGAGGAAAGMAGAGGGGTCGTACAGAGCCCAGAAGGGAATCTGTTGATGCCTCTAACTGCCTGGAGAGGAAAGATCCCTTCTCCAGAAAATAATTACGAGTTTCAAATGTAATCACCTTTAGACAAAATACGGAAACAGTCTGAGGGAAGAAACCAAAACAAGGTGTCTCCTGCACCTCCTTTCCCAGACAGCATCCCTCATCACCCGTGATTACTTTCCCCTTTCAGCTCTAATCATTTCTTTCAGCACAATGGCACCACTCATGATGGAGCTGGGAAAAAACCCATCCTAGCCCAGCCCAGAATGGTAGGAGATGTGGGTTTGAAGCCCTGAGGCAAGGAAGCTGTGGATCCGGGGCTCCCAGGTCTCCCAGTTGGCTCAGTTTGGGATAATGACACTCGAAAAAAGCTGCCTGCCAGGAGGCAGAGCCCTGTGTTGTAAGACAAATGTGATGGGAATTCAGGTGCCTAAATTCCCGTACGAAAAGGGGAACTTCCCATTTCTCTCCTATCTGATCTATGACGTGTGCACGTCGTTTGCAGGGAGAGTGTAGGGAAAATACACTTTAAAGGGTGAGCAGCTGGACGCTGCTTTTCTCATGCTTGGAATCAGAATGAAGTGCCTTATCTGCTCCAAACTGTGCTAGGAAATATGGCAGATTATAAATAAGCTATTTAGCTCCTGTTTTCCCTTTAATTACTTTATGTTTAAACTGTGGCACTTTTTTTTTTTTTTTTTAAATGCACGTAGCTGTGTTCTTGTTCACAGACACAACTGCATACAGGACTGCATGTTAAAGAAATAAACCTGTGAGGCTCCAGGAATGGAGATGTGTAGAAAGGGGATAGCATTGACTGAGAACTCTCCCTGTAAGGATGGCAGCCAGAGGAGACACTGGCCAAGTGAAATAAAGTCATGGAKCCAGACATGCTATAGCCCTGAGTGAGAGCCTGGAAGAATAATCAGATTATTTCTACCCTAGAGAGACCACCAGCCCTCCTTGGGGAGCACCAGAGTATTTGATTTGTGTAAAATCAACATTTAATTGGAACATATATCTGAGGCATTCACTGATAGGCGTGAGAAAGAAATTAAGCAATGCATATATTTTAATTTTAAATAAATCAATGTGATAATCTGGGATCAGGTGGGATTCTGCAGCTGGAAGAAAAGGACAAAGAGAGGCCATTAGTTTTACTTTTAATAAATCAATTTGTTAATCAGGGATCAGGTGGGATTTCCCAGCATGARACAGAGGACAAAGAAAGCTCATTAACTGTTTTTAAAAAGATCGATGTTTCAGTTGGTGTAGGATTCTCCTAGAAATACAGTGCAAAATGGAAAAGCTACGAAAACCTATCACTGGAGAACATGTCTGGTAAGAAATAAGCACACRTTTGTCCCCTACTGGGCTGCAGGTTAAAAGGAGCTTTAGAGGCAGCTTTGCTGCTGCCCCTTTTCTCCTTGTCCTGTTTCAGTTCTGTCCTACCTGATCAGCTATGTAAACTAATAGAACCTCACTCAAAATATTTTTGGGCCTTCCTTTRTTGGCAGATTCTCCACAGCAAGTAGAAAAACACATCCTGCACATGATTTACAATGCTGGTYTTCTTCTAAGAGGAGAGTCATGCTGAGTCTGAGCACAGCAGCATCTTCAGTGCTTCAAAAGTCAGCAGCCAAAAAACCTGAAACCTGACCCATAAGACAAAGGACAGTTTAATTTTTCAATAGAAGCCTCAAAGTAATTTTAAGTCTCAAGAACGCAAATAAAGAGCTGAAGACTTCTTCAAGACTTCTTCTTCTTCAAGACTTCTTTTTTTTTTCCTTGAAGCAGGRACTTGAACACTTCATTTCTTCAACTGAAAACCAGAGCCTGTTGCCCAATATTTTTTTTTTAAAGAACAAACTTAGTGACTTATTTAAAAACAATTTTCTATACRTAATCTTAAAAAGAGGAAAAGAGGTGTGAGGTGTCCTTGGCCCTCAAGTTTCCTGAAAGTTCTGACCAAGCTTTAACGAATGTGAACCATCCTTTAGTTTCTAGACAGCCACACTAGCTTTTTCTCCTCCTTCAGGGAAAGTATTCCATTCCTGGAAATGGGAGATGCAGAGCTGCAGCTGCAATTCAGAAGAACATCAGCCAGCAAGACACTCAAATACATACTTGAGTGCTATTAGCATAATTGGGACACAAGTGTATGAATGAAGTTAAGTGTGATTAAAGTTAAGTTTCTTTAAGATAAATGGATTAATGCAGATGTTTAGGTAATTTTGATAATTAAGGATGTTTGGATWATTTTGAGCATTGAGGACAGCAAGTTCAAACAATTTGTCCAAATTCATAAGCAATTTTTACAGGAAAACACCATTTCTAATCTCACAAATCCCAATCTCATTCTCCATAAATGCCCAAAACCTTGTTATTCCATTTTGTCAGTATTAACATTGCCTATTCTCTGCATATTTCCACGATGCCTTTGGAATCCAAGGAATCAACAGGGCTCAGCTTGAGAAGAGGACTGGGCTGAGTGGGCCAAAACCTCCATTCCTGAGCAGTCTGTCACGGTGATTTGKGGACACTGGCAAGCCAAGACACCACAGGTGTGTGCCTGGCTCCTCCATAAAGTCAGAGCAGGATCAGAGGCTGACCCTTTGTGCCTCTCATCCTGCATGCACATAATCCAGAGCTGGCTGCAGGGCACTCAGGAACTCCCACAGCAACAACCAAAGCCCAGAGAAGAGCCCAACCCACCAGGATCCTGCTCATTAATTCACAAATAACCGCTTCCTCTTCTTTGCAGTCTGTGATTAGAATTTGAAAATCAGAGCCATCAACCTCCAAATGACACTCTGTGGGCCAACAATGGGTTTCACTCCCTTCAGAATCCACCAGAGGCAAACACAACCCGGGCTCCAGGCGAATTCCTTCCAGGTCTTCCACTTGATAACCACTTTGGTGATGYGAAGCTCTGCTGGATGGCTTCAAATTTGCTTGCAGACTGTTACTAATTGTTCTCCTTTATTCTTTCTGCAGTGTTAGCAGAGACACACTGGCAGTGTGCTGGCAGTGGAAGCTGCCACTTTGGGAAGGGTTTTGATTGGAATATACATTGCTTTGATCAGTGGCTTCCCTGCAGAGTAAGATAAACAGCATCAGCAGTTTTGGTTGATGTTCATTCCTGAGGCACATGCTGTGAAGTTACTGCTCTACATTATGCAAAATTTGAAAGGAAATTATTGTAGCCAAGTAAGACTTGGAATTATCCTGAGACTAGAAACCTTAAAATCTGAACCAAAGAAAACCAGCACTGCCTCACCTCTCCATCAAGTAGGGTCTTCCACAAGGGCAAGTCCAAGAGGTYAGGGCAGAGATTTTTTATAGCTGGGCATTTGTGTCAGAGGAGGAGAGGTATGAGACTRTGTTCCATAACTAATTTAATGCTTCACGTCTTTTCATTCAGCACCAGAAATATCACAGATTTTCACTTCCATTTGGATGGTGAAGCTTGTTTGGATCTCCCAGCTGGAGCCTGGAAGAGCTGTCTGAAGTGTAGACATGATCATTATGTCAAGACTTTAAAATGTTACTTTTTCCTCTTTTTCTTTTATATTTTTTTCTTTTTGTATTTTTTCCTTGTGAAGCCAAAATGATGTCTATTACAGGAAACTGGCATGTCTGTTAGCACACATAGCCCCAGTGGAAATTGTTTTCTGCACCGCAGCTTTGTATGCAAAATTTAATTTCTGGCCTTTGTTTAAAATTTTCTGATGCTTTAGGTCTACATTTCTAGGGAAGAGGATGTAAAAAACCCGACATGATTAAATATGGCAAGARAATGGCAAGTATCTTAATGATGCTACTTGGAAGCTCATAAAAGCAACACAGACATTAAAGGAGAATACAAGGTGATACTTTGGTTTTTAAAATGGAACTTTATAAATTTTATTATTTCCTAGGAGAAGRGCAATTTCTCTGCTTGGGGTAGGARCCAGCCCATCTTTCYTTTTGTCTGACAGGGGCAGATCCTTAGTGAAAACAAAACATCCCCAAAGTCAATGAAGCTGCCCCAAATGAGTACAGGTGAAGAATTCTCCCTGCAGAGGAGAGGGCTGCGGGTGGGTGCTGTTGTTGAGCATGGCCCAGTGGCACCAACACCTCTGTGCACCTTTGTGAACCTCTGGGCACCCCTGCTCTGTCCATTCCAGGGCCTTTGACAATAAACATGCCATAAAACTGTTTTACAAGCCAGGTCTCACTCTGCTCTCCAGCTTTTCCTCATTAAGGGCACTGCTGCTTCAAGGAAGCCCAAGCTGCTGCACATTTCACATCTGCACTCCTCGATGTGTTTTGAAATTATTGTAAAACAATTGGGAGAGMAGGACCAGGTTTGGATGGGGGAGGCCAGGGGGGCCTGAGCGCATCAAAGAGAAAGTAGATCAACATGTAAGCCCCAAATTACATAACTAGCCCCACCAAGGAAATAAATTAATTTGTTTCCCAATGGCTTATTTATAYAACCCTTCAATTACAGTCAACTGTATCACCAGTGCTGTACCATGGGAAAATGTGAGGCTGTTTAGCAAGCTGCCACTCCRCCCTCCCCAGACCGACAACACAATCATTAAGCAACAGCTGCRTGTTGGGACATCACCTTCTCTTTTGTCTTTCAGAGGTAATAATGTGCCTATGAAAATGTGACCTCGGCTCTAACTCCTTTTCTAGGGCTTTTGTGCGTTCCTAAGCTCTATCTCCCTGCTGGGTCGTAAAAATGGGACAGCATTTGACCTGCCTGCAGCACAAAAAGGGATATTGTTCAAAAATTCGCTGTTTTCCCACTCTGCCCATGAGTCACAATCAAGCACTGAGCCCTGTTTTAACTGCGGGYGCTGCCCAGCCTGTGCTGGCTCCTCAAATGTGGTAAGTTTAGGTAGCTCTGTTGACTTCAATTAAAGCATTTCTAATTGTTTCTAATTCTGCAGGCACCAGCTGAGCCCTCGGCTTTTGCCCTACAAAGGGCCAGTGTGTTAAAGCAGCTCTCTGCAGCTCCCAGGGTCTAATGAACGCCACCCATCAGGAGTCATTACAGCAGCCTGCAGGGATGAACAGCCTCTCAGCAGGCACAGGGAAGGTTTTGCAGGTGAGAAATTGCAGAATTTTCTGAAACTGAAATTGTCCAAGCTGCTGTTTCAGTCCACGTTCAGTCCACTTCAGAAGACAAGGTGAAAATATTTCTAACAAAAAGAATCCTGGTGGTTGGAGATAAAGCTGTGGATGTGGACAATGCTATCCCTTCAACTATGAAGGGTTTTGTTATAAATAATGAAATTTCTTCATAATATTTTTATGATCAGATTGCCTTTCATTACTTGCATTAGTGGAATTTTTCTGGTACCATGACCTTCTCTGGGAAGGGGTAAGTCTCAGTGGCTCAGCAGCTCTGTAACAAGAACAGCTTTATTTAGGGACAGAGATAACTCACCTCAATGTTATATTTGCCAACAGAGTTCCATATTGATGCCCTATATATGAGCAAATTAGAATGGTTATCAGGTTATCAGACTGGTTATGCCAAAGATAGGCATCATTCCCACCACGTGCCAGTAGGGTCAGTGCAAGGGCTGTGCCAGGTGTTTTGGGAAGGCCTTCCTTGATCAGTAGAGTCATTCCAGGCTCTGTATTCAAGAACCAAGAATGCTCTGCCCAAAGTTCAAAAAGAGCTAAAGAGCAAGAGCATGCAGGAACCACCCACAAGAAAACTCCTCAATTAACTCRCTAAATAATCCTTTCTTTGTATTTATATTTAATTTAAAGTGGGTATGAAGTGAKTTTTAGCAAACCACTCCTGCACAGAGAGATGAAGCAATGCTCTAATTCTATCTTCTCCACCCTCTGAAGCAGCATTTCACTGGCCATGTCTACGACGCCTGAGGACGGCCTTTAGACCGAGTTCTGTGTTAAAAACAGATAAAAAGAAAATTGGTCATGTCCTTCAAAAGGCAGCTGCTCTCCTCCCCTTTCTCACAGAGCTGCAACATGGAACAAGGCTTAGCGTGAGGAACCTCTTCTCTAATTCTATATAAATGTTTTGGCTCATGGTGTCTGCTTTTGAGTAGGGTAGAGCAGAAAAATAAGAAGAAAAATTCAAGGGAGCTTAATTATTTCAATCTCAGTTCTGAGCTACGAGGGGCGAAAAATGAGGATTTGAAGAAAAAGTGGTTGTTTTATATTAAGTAAAAATTAAAACATCGAGCTTCAGGTTGACTGCTAATATAACAAAGGCATTTTATCTCAGCGTTTTATTATGACTGAAGAGAGATACAAGATCACTTGAAAATCTTAGCTATAGCTGCAATAAATAAATACTTTTCCAGTCCTCATGGTGGTAGAATAATGCCATCAAATGTGAGTAGTGTGAATCTACCCCAAAAGCCTGAAAAGAAAATAACAAGACAGCAACATTCTTGAGCAGCATGCTGTAATTCTGTGATTTCTCATCCAGACCTAATTAAGGCTTGCAACAGTGAGATCTGTATGGACACCTCTTGCTGATATTTCAGATTACATCCTTGCACAAAACAGAATAACTGTGCTGAGATGAAGAGGATGAGATTGGTCTGGAGAAAACACAAATTGGTCAAAATCCAAAAGCCAAATTCCTGGATCTTTACACRAGTTTAGTTAATATATGTTTATATCTTTTTCTCACAAAGTATCGTTTCCTGATTTTGGCTGGAGATAGCCAAGTACCTTGACAAATACTATTTCCATGTTGTGTTTAGCTCARCAGAAGCCAAGACCTACAAGAAATCTCTAGGGAAAACAGCCTTTCCTCCTTTCACTGGCTGTTTGGCTGTCAATCTTCCCCAGGATTCCCTGATGATTCAGCACGGAGTCAACAACAGAAAACTTTCACTGTACTTCAAAGTCTTATTGTAAAACAAATGCTCTAGTTCAGAAATGCAAGACCAGAAAGCTGAGGCTGTCCAAGCCTCCCAGGTTAGTCTAGACTCAGCTGGCTGGAGCTCTGCAGCCCTGGGAGCTGGACTTTGGTGGGAATATCTTACTGGAGAGCCCTGGTCTGCATTAGCATTTATTTCTGCACTGTGATTTGGTTGCTTCACTGCATCTTGCAATAGCCAGAACTGATGGGAGTTGYGATCTGGTTACTGGCAGGCAGATGGGGCTTCTAATAACCTGCTCTTCTTTTGGGAAAAGTAAGAAAAATTGTTAGATAGCCAAAAAAAAAAAAAAAATAAAAAAAAAATCTATCAGAAGACCTGGAGAGACATTATCACCTGGAAAACAAGGATATGATCTGGAACTGATTTCCATTCTCCCTGATATTCCTCAGTAGAACAAAACATCTGTGAGCCAGCTTGGTGGAGACAGCTGGCTCTGGAGAAAGGCTGGAATTCACCCCACCAAGACATAACCCTCTCTAGTGGGAGTAACACCATCACAAAACACATCAAACAGGAATGGCTCTTGCAACTGTTTGCAGCTCAGGAAATCGATGTGCTGAGCTGCTRTTTGTAACCAATATAATTTTATCTCCACTCTGTGCCCACTTTTTGTAAGGCAGYGCAGTCACACTGCTAACAATGTGTRGAAATGGGGATTTATGGTCCTCCACTCCATGCTATGTTTAATGAAGTTRACAGGGAAAAAGAACCAAAACCAAATTCTGTATTATAATTCTTTGGGTTATGCAGCTGCACAAATGATACAGGGAGAAAATAAACCTGAACTTTTTAGACATGAATAAAATGGAATAATGTTGACTGAAAAGTATATAATTGAATTCTGAGAGAAGAATATTTTTGGTGGAGAAAGGCCAAAATTAGATCCCTGTGGGCAAAATTTAACAATAAATAGATTATTTTTCAGTTTCCAAAGAAAATTTTGGCATTTACAGTTACCTCATGAAAAAGTTAAAAAAAAAAAAAAAGTATTCAAGGTGCACAGACTCTTCTCTGTGAACATCCATGTTCAGTTGAGATTGCCATTTTGTGACTATAGCAACTGTTGTCAAATAATTTTGACCAGCCCAGGACACTTTGGCATCATGGATGTCAATGATGCACTGCTGACAGCTCTGATTCCCTGCATGGCTCCTTTCTGTCACCCATCTCCAGAGGAAAAGTCCATCAGGAGCTGCCTGGAAGCCGGTGGGACACATCCTCCCATATGGCAAGGCCAATCCTCGGCGCAGCATTTGCTAAAATACTGAAATTTGGGGGTTTTTCCCCCCTGAATCTTCATTGATCCAACAGCAGAAGTGTTTATGCTGACAGCACATTCCTACCAGCCGAGGCTCTGRCCTTATTTCAGCCTCCTCGATTTATTTTTTGGCATGTCCCTGCAAGCGGGCTGGGGCCGCGCCAGGGCGGGGGTGAACGGAACAGCATTCCTGGGCTCTTAGTAGTGTTGACCATTGTCTTGATGTGAATGCACAAAACCCTTCAAAGGCAGAAAGGTGACTCCCTGTCATGTGCAACTCTCCTTGGAGCGCTTTCAAGGCAGGGATGATCAGCATAGTCCTRTCCCTGAGCCTGGGACACGCCGCTGTCTCCCGTGAAATGGCGATGGAGATTATTGCCSTCAATAGTAACAGTAGATGAGGTGCTATCTCCCCCTTTAAATYGAGCCATTCAATTTGTCATGAATGGCTGAGTATTCCTTGCTGGCATCTGGGACTTGGATTTCAGCGCTGGGAATAGAGTGAATAGGATCAATGATGAAGCTGAAGTACAAAAAGAAGGAGCAAAAAAGGGCAAAGGACTAAAACCAATAGAGACAAGCAATTACAAGGTGTATTAATGTACACTGGGCTAGGCTGGAAAGAGGGAAGAACTTATTGTTATTCTGGGGGATTTTTTTTTCCACGGAAGATAAAGGGGAGGGAAGTGAATATTCGTTATTCAGGCAAAGCTGTGGCTGCAAAGAATAAAGAGACCTTTTAGAACATGGCAGCTGCCTCTGAGCCTGGAGCGTGGTACTTGATACTCCAATCTCCCCTCCTGGTGCTTTTGGGCCAGCTTTTGAGAGCAGCAAGGAAGGCATTCAGAGGGAAGACAATGACAAATGTCAAGAAAGAGAGAGGAAACCTGGAGTTTAAAAGACTATTGAGTGACAGGCGGGTTAGATCAAAGGCAGACGTTTACCAGGTATTTATAATTGCAATGCTAATCAGGTTAATCATAGAAAGCAGAGCCCAAGGGCGGATGCCTAGGCAGTCTTAAAGCACACAGACACACACATATATATCTGCATTTAATGCACACATGTSCATAAATCCCAAATATATATATATTTGTATGTATATATTATACTTCAAAAGCCATTTGATCAATCACCGACACCCGTTCTGGTTTTCTCTGGGGTTTAAAGGAAAGAAACTTTCTGCAGGCAGRGCATTTGAACCCCTCTTGCTGCCAGAGCCACTTTTGGAGGGAACACAGAAGATGGGGCTCACATGTAAATCACTGGGAAAAAACAGAGTCAGAATTTGTCTCTTTATGAAAAGGAAACAAATGCCCAAAAATCTGTGCCGAGCAAGACTATCTTTGTTTTCATGGCTTTYAACACAGAGAAAGGAGAATCCTTATGAAATTATTTTTAAAGCCCAATTTGTTATCTTGCCCATTTGGAAGGCTGGCTTTTGCAGGACCTCAGCACCAGTTACACAACCAAATGAGCATAGTTTTTCTAAAGGCTGAACATTTTTGCAAACATGGGCTCAACTTTGAGCACTTTTGCTTACCAGCCCTTTTCAATCTTATCTCTCTCACAGACATGCTCTTTCTTGTTATCATTCTTTCACCCATTCCTTTCCTATGCCACACACAGATTTCAAAAAACAAAACAAAAACATTTCCTATGGGAGTCTCTCCACACTCATTTTAAGAAAAGGGATTTTTGTTCACCCTCTGTGGTGCACAGCAGTCCCAGCTGTGTACTGCACCAAGTACAGCTACAACAAGACTTAACTGTGTCCAGAATWATTCCTAATACCACAGCTATGTCTGATTTTACCAGCAAAACCAGCCCARTGTCCTGCACTCCCAGATCTAGAAAAAGCAATGTTACATATAACAAAATACCACCCACAAACTATTAACAAGAGAGCATAGCAACACTAAGTGAGTAATTGTGTACACATCCAAATCTCTTCTCCCAAAGACTGCCAGTGACAGAGCTTTTTGTCCATAAATCAATACCAGCAGCAGTAAATCTTGTTACATGTCTGAACTAATTCCTGAAATTATAGGGTCTCTGTCAGGAGTTTTTTAACGTGAACTAAAATAAAGACAACTTTTGAAAATGGTGTTAATTATGTGGGACATATCAGGTCTCTAAGGAAAGGTGCTKCTGGTCATGGGCTATAAACTCCCTAGTCAACCACAATCAGAAAGTTTTAAGTATACAGCAATTACATTCATACTTTAAATAATGTGAGTTTTCCTTCTTTTGTGCTGAGTCCTGCAGAGATGTAAATATTCACTTTGTGGGCAAATGTTGCTTACCCCATAGTGAATCTGTTGCGAGCCTGCAGCCAAGAGCTGGGATTGGACCCTGGGCTGTGGCTTCCCAACCTCCACCCTGCCTGTGGGATCTGAAACCTTGGATGGGCAGCCTGACAAGGAGCAGGAGAAGGGGACAGCCCAAGGGGGGCTGATGCCCCAGGGACTGCGGGGACAGGGGCACATGAGCCAGCACAGACATTTCGGGCAAGTCTGAGCAGCCTCTGCAGAAATGCTCAGYGTGATACTTCCTTCTGGTGAACTGGGAAGAAAGGGAATAATGGGGCAAGGGCAGAGAAAGACATACACCCACACAGAAACCAAAATTAATTTCTGGTGTTTACGGTGAAATCACAGCAAAGGTCCCAGGGCTCCCTGATTACCTCTAGCCAAGGACGAGTGAAGTTATCATCTCCTATCTCACTGTCATTTTCATGCATCATTTTTCACACATGGTTCATTAAACACAAAGATCAGAAAATACAAATACTGAAACCTGAATATAAGGGTCTGTTTGAAAATCTTTTTGAGTGAATGCAGCTGAGATGTGTTTCTACAYGTCTTCACTAAGTGAAGGCCTATGACATCATTACATTGCAAACGAAATGGGACTTTAAAAGGTTAAAAATATATATATAAATATATAAATATTTTATATAAATATATATATAATATATATTTTATATATAAAAATATACCATTTTCTGTCTGGAGTAGGATTAGGTTGACATTCAGAGGTTCAGGTCTGAGATAAAGGTTTGGGTCTGTCAGCATAAGCATCCCACAAACAGCTCASCCAATATTCAGCCCCAGCAGCGGAGAGATTGTAAGTTCATTTGGAGGCAGTCTGGTCTTGCAAGAGCTCTGCCATTTTGGACAACATCCAAAAAGCAAGCAAAAAGAGGCCTCTGGATAATTTTTCAAAAAAATCATTATTRTTGTTATTATTATTGGAATCCCACTGGGGGTTCTAAATAAGTTCAAATCTGGGCAGACATGCTAAAACAAAACCACCCTTCATTTTGGGAGTAGGGAAGATATGAAACTCCAGTTTGGTCCCCTGTCAGTTTTAGTGATATCAGTCTTAAAGCATACTCCTTCTAAAAATGAATAAGGAATTACAGCAGCCTCTTATTGASGCTCCTCCCAGCAATAAACAAAAATACTGTTTGAGTTGTTTTATAGTAGATAGAAAAGTTAAAAACCTTTGTTAACAATTAACAGGTTCAATTACAAGAACTCAACACAATTTTGCCATCCCATCTAAGACTGCTGATCTTCTGGAGCACAAATCCTTGCGTGTGCATCCTTGTTCTCTACCACTGCACCACCCTGAATAAAAGGAGCCACTCCTGGGAGGAAGCTTCTGTTTCTATCAGGTGACATCRGTGTGTCCTTGAAAAATCAGCCTTCCCTAAGCATTTGAATTTCATTTCACGTAATTTTCACATCTTTTGTCTTCAAGTTATTTTGACTTTCAGTCACTCTTCTGGGCATTTTCAAGTATTTGTACTAGTAAGAAATTAAGAATGCCATTTATTATCTCCCCTATTTTATTTTACATCACTTTTTGAAGGGGAAAAAGGTCATTCCGACTTGAGGCTASAGAGTGTACAAAAAAAATCTGGAGCTGAATAGATGTTGCAATTTTATTTTCCATCTTAACCACAAGGTAGGATRCACACATGCTCCTGTACCACCTTCCTGAATAGTCTCATGTATTATTCTGCTAGAAGGTTGCCTAACTTCCAAATTTTTATCTATTATCCACTGCTCAGCTGTAGGGAGGTGAAGGGTCCTTGAAACCTCGAGCAATAATTGATATCAACTTGCTTTTGTTTCTGTTTTTATATGGCACGGTTACATCCACTGGGCAGAGAACCAAACCTTCCAAATAAAGAGCACTGGAGGGAAAATATTCTCTGTGCTCAAGTGCACAAGTCAGTCCTTCAATGAGGTGACACCCCACAGGGCTGGGGTAACAGGAGCTCAGCAAGGAAAGGCAAATCTTTGTGCTCCTCTTGTCTCCCCAGTTCCTCTGCTTTGGTGATTAAAGTCACCGGTGGCCTTRTGGCACCTCCTGAAGTCACAGCAAAGCCAGCCGTGGTTACATCCATCCCCAGCTCGTGATTGCTCATCCAGACAAGCAAGAAGACGTACAGAAGTTCAAATAAAAGAGCTGGAGCTTCAGTGCATTAGCTGTGAAGTGAGTGGCTGAAGAACACAGAACTCCTATTCCCTGCTCTGTGCTGTTATTCTGACATCTGAGGCAGTTTGTTACTGCCTCAGTTGCTCTTCCTTCATGGCACAGATGGAAGTGAGGTGGCCCAATGGATAAGATGCTATTCAGCCTTTCTATTCAGCTGCTGACTTTGTGAACTGTGCMGATCCCTGCAGCTCAAAGGCTGACTGTGTATCACACAGACATCCCTGATCCAGCTTGTTCAGGGGTGACCATGTCATTGAGGCTCTCTCTCTGTGGGTTTGTGATATCTGGCCAAAAACTCTGCAGCTCCCAGTGAACCTCTCCCTGAATCTCAATTCCCGTGTCACCACCCCCAGGAAAGACAATTTAAAGCCAGTGCAGGTGTGGCAGCGCCTGCCAAGCTCTTGACTGCAGTGCCAAGCATTTGCAGCACCCATCTGCTCTGACAGCACAAAACTTTAAAATTCATGAGATCTTAACATGACTGAACAGTCTCTTAAGGGCTTTTGACTAAACAGAAGATCCRGATAGTGAGGAAAGAGGAAATTCCTTAATTCTGAGGTATTTCAAATCTGGAAGAAACTTCTTGTTTGCCTTAAGGTCAAGACTGTCCCATTTTAACAGCCAAAAAAATTCCCAATCCTGTGTGTTACAAAGAGGGGATATTTCACTCAGCCTTGCCTTATCTTGCTCTGCCTCCCTCATAACCATCATCAGCCCCACTAMGGCTGAATGTTGTTCCAGCAGGAACTGTGGGAGACAAGTGTAGGAACTGTAGGGATCAGGAATAGAGGGAGTGGGCAAGGGAGGAAAAGAAAGAGGAGGAGGAGGATAAACACATGGATAATGGGAATCTGGAGAGCCAGAAGTGGAAATGGAAGAGTGAGCTGTAGCTGTGGGGGAGACTGGAAACCCAGCTGGACAGCTGCCATCTGCTCCAGGGCCACCAAACCTTGGAGATTTCCATTCTCTGAAGCAGTGGCAAGCACCAACTGCCTTGTTTAATTAACTTTTCTATCATTGGCAGGAATCAGCAAGGGACAAGGAACACACCCTTCACYGTGTGATAGATTCCTGTTGTATCCATGGTATGCACAAACATAAAGCTGTTGGCTCCCTCAGAGGTAGGACACAAAAGTCCCGTCATACCCACAAGGTTTTGAAAAGTGGGAAAGACAAAACCTATTTTTTATTTGCTTTTTGCTTTTTATTTATTTGCTTTTCATTCTTTCCCAGGCACTTTCTTCCTCCTGGGTCAGACAGTTTAAATTGGAGCCTGTAGCAAGAGATCCATTTCTCACCAAACAAACTCCTCTACAGGAAAGCTCATGTCTTTAAATATATTTTTGAGCAAATTTTCCCTCTCCTCCCCCTTTTTGAATTTGGTAGCTTTATTTGTCAGCTGATAACCCAGACAAAATTGTGCCTCTCCCCTACACGGGAAAGTCAGTAAAAGGGCTTCTCAGGAGGGCCTGGAGCAGCTTGGGAATATGTCTACCTTGGCAGGAAAGTTCCAATTCCTCCACTTTTGAGGCTTAGTAAATTCCTGCTCTCTTCAGTAATAATAAAACAAAATCAGTCTCCTGGGGAAGAATTCACTCCAGCAGACTGTGCTATTTCAGTCATTCTGAGTTTTCATTTGTGGGAGATATAAAAAAATGAGAGGATAAACTCTTCCCAAAAAAAAAAAAAAAAAAAATAAACCCATCCTAAAAATGGGCTTCATCCTTCTCCCCAGTCCTTGTATGGAGTTTCTGTAATGGATCCTTAGGGTGTGTATGGGAAGCAGTGCTCAGTTAAGAGCACTGAGTGTCCTCAAGGCTCTCCAAGTACCAAAGGTACAGATTTTAAGTGAGTACAATATTCCAGAATTAGAGAAGGTCTTCATCTGATTTGCACCTCCCAAGCATTGTTCATGGTACTTTTTAAACAGCTTGTAGTTCCACTGCCACATCTATTTTGGATCCATCCCTGCAGGAAATCCAGGGTCGTGTCTCTGCTCTTCCATGTCTCACCACCCAGGTCAGTCTGGGAAGGAAAGGGAAGGAGTGTGTTACACTGCACACAGACCAAGAATGATTTTGTGTCTAAAAGCCCACATTGTTCCCAGCTGCACGAGTGAAAAATCTCCATTAGCTGGAAAAAAATCCATAGGTTCTTCATCACAGAAGCCCTGACATTTCATAAAGGTCTCCACACTCACAGTGTTGTTGAAGCACCTTTTTGAACAGGCAATTGTTCCTGGGCAAGAAACTGATTCTCTTAATTCACTGACAAACTATGATGAGTTAATCTGAAACAGAAATACAGAGTAACTATTTTGAGACCAAAAAAAAACCCAAAAAAGCAGGAAAAAAGTTCAGTTCAGAACAAATGAGATGTTACAGTCAACCTGACATGAAATACTACATTTTAGGGATAGGCGTTTCGCAAAGACATTTCAAAATCCAGTTGAAAAAGCTGTGGTGCAATRTTTCTGGAAAATAAATTTCAGTTAAGTATATTAGTAGGGTTTAGGTAAATATATTAATAACTACGTTTGAATAGTGAAAACATTCAGAAAGAGCCCTTTTTTCATGAAAATTCCAGTGTAAGAGTTTGTTTGAATCAAAATTAAAATTCAAAGTACAGTCAAAGGTTAAAAAATCTGAAGGGTACTCAAGAGCACTACTTAATCTCAATTTGGCCATTAAACTTCCTAAATATTGCATATTTGTGTATGAACAACTGGCATGTTTAAAAATAATGGGATAGATGCTAAGAAGGAGTACAACTGCCTTAGCAAGAGAAGTCAGTATTATGAGTGTGTTAGTAATGAAAGACTGAAGCTAAAGCTCTTAACAATTGTTTCAAATCCAAACAAAATCCTAAAATAATAAAGGAAGCACAGATCTCCATCATAAACACATTTATTATTTCCACATGATGTTTGTATGTGTTTGCACMGTATATGCACCCGAGCTCGCCCGCACAAATTGGAAATGTTTCACATTCCATACACACAATGATTGCACACATAAGAGGCCTCGAGGTTTGTTTTCTGACACACTGGAGAATCCAGGAACCTTGAGAAAATCAGTGTGATCTGTTTAACACTCCCTCCTTGGAGCTGGTGACTGGCCAGGATGTTTGTGCAAACGTGCCTGGGCCGGATCCCACTGAAGGCTGTGGGGTCAGGGGGTGTGGACAAATCTGTTCCCATCCATGGCTGTCCACAMTTCCAGGAGGGCTCTTGGGAATGCTGGCACCATTGAGAGCCTCAGTTCAACAGAAAACAGGCCAACCAAAGTYTAAAAGCTGATCCATGTTATCCAAGACGGCTGCTGAAGCCCAGAAGTTGACTTCCAACGCTTCATGAAATAACTCACAGGTGTTATCTGCTTTTGGACAGTAATACCTCACTGGTTTTACTTGACTTTCCACACACGCTACAGGAAAAAGTATGGATCAACTGACACTATTAAAATGGAATAACCATTGGTTAACTGGTGATCAGTGGGAGTTTTGGTGATGAAATACCTTCTTTTTGGTTATAATGAGTTGTCCTCATGATGGTTAAGGGATGTAAAGTAGAACTTGCTCTGCTTTTATGCTCAAGTGTATTGTAGTCCCATGTATTCTTGGATGTGCCTCAGCTCTGTGGCCCTACATTTGTGGATTTGCCCTGGAATAACAGCAATAATCTACCCAGGTAAATGCTCTGAGATCAGCTGTCACACGGAAAGAGCATTTTTAAAATAGATATTTAACCTCAGTCTCACAGAGCCAGCAAAGAGCTGGGAGTTGGCATCCCTTCAGACCCTGAAAACAGAATGCACCATCACGCTGCTCTTTTAACTTCTGGGGCCAAATAAAATATTGTTTTGGCTGTTAAATTTAGTCTGACAAATTTCTAAACTCTAAACAGTCCTAGATACTGTCTGGCACAGTATTTTTTCCGTGTGTGTGCAGAGTTGTGAATGCAAAGTAACCAACCACCTTTTTGAATGTGCAAACAAGCAAAACAGCTTTGGAGGATTCTCATGTAACTTTTTTCTCCACCTGCCTCTGGATCCTTTCTCCTTTATTATCTGAACATCCCTCTAGGGCAGAATTTTGCAAATGCCAGTTACTCTTGAAGAAAGAAACTTATAATGGATCAGGAGATGAACCATTTAACTCTAAGTTCTTACAGATCATTTCACTCCACCATCAAGCCTTTTATTTTAATGATTTGGTTGATTTTTTCAGTAACTAATCTCACTAATTCTTTTTGTTTTTGCTATTTTTTCTCTGATCGGTTACGTTTAAATACTTAGTTAAATTTAAAAGTAACCAGTAATATATTTTAGATTTTTTTTCTGGTTTCAAAGATTGTTTTAACCATTTTGTCACTSTTCTTGCTCTGCACCTGCTGATCTCCCCAAATATCACAACACTGGAACGAGAGGCAGCTTAGGACCTGTGGCTGATGTGTATAAAGCATCACAGCAGACAAAGGCACCTTTTTAAGTGGCATTTATCCAAATACTGCCTTGCAACAGGGAAATAAAACATTTCCAGCAGCACAGCTATTAGAGGAATGCTTTAAAATCACAAGCAAAGGTGTCACTCCAGGGCTACTGACCATGTTCACATGAATCCCTCAGAGCAATCAGGGWGGAATAATGCACAACTTCCATCAAAGTCTCTGTCACCACATTACCACCTGACCTGGAAAACTCTGTTAATATTCCATTTTTTCCTGAAAGGATTCAAGTGGAAAATYAATGGAAAATAAGACCTTTGATGACTACTGCACTGCCAGGGCAGTAGCAGCTAGTGAAAAATAAAACTAGATTTCCTTGGGAAAAAAAGTCCCTTTCCTTGGAACAACGCCCTCTTGGTACACTGGTATACCCTGATATTGTGCAAACAGAGAAGGAAATTCCCTCCTGCACTGGCCAAGATTTTGAGGAMAAACATGAATGCTGATACCTGAGAAGAGAAATTGTACAGTTGGATAAAYACAGGTACAGCTGTATGTAAGGGAGTTGACCTCACAATAAAAAAAAAAAAATACWTAATCTTCCACCTTTGCTAATTAGCTAGAGCAGATTCCTGCCTTCAGATTTATTTAGCAGAAGTTGCCACTTGAGATAATTTGTGCACTGGGTGAGTGCACACAAGAATTACAAACACTGAGCAAAGCAGTTGTRAAGAGGCTCAAGTGCAGCCCTGGCTGGTTTGGTAGGTCCATCTCTGGGAATCTGTGCATGATGGATAGAGGAGCAGGGGTTGGGAGAATTGCTACAGGGTGTTGTGAGGTACAAATAGGCGTGAGGAGCTACCAGCCTGACTCGAATATCTTGGCTGATAGGTGTGGTGTGCACATGCATGACTGTGGGAGTGGGTGCTCCAAAGGGACAAGGACCAGTGAGGCTGTAAAATCCATGCACTGAGATGCTGAGTTGGTGCTGGATGATCAGATTTCATTGCCAAGAGCTGCAGTGCTTGGACATTCTGTCTGTAAAGGGGTGTTTGTGTAACAGAGCACATTTCCCACTTTATGCATTTTCAGCACAGTAGGCATGTTATTATCTCCTGTACCTATGGTATGAAATGCAGAACAAAGTTAAAATTCACACCTATCCCAGTTGTACAGATGCACCCTCCACCTCAGTTTTTATTTCTTACCACTTCTGATTTGATTCTGTGCTGTGAAATACAGTGCAGAGCTGGGAGGGGCAAACAAAGGACAAACCAGAGCCTGCATTTCAAAAGCAGAGAGATATTTTGGCACCCACCTGACATAAGTGCTCGCAACTCCCAGCAGATGGATGCTCAGACACGAGGATCAGCACTGGCAGGGCTGCTCAGCAGCTTTGCATCGCTTGGTAGGGTTTCACCGCTCAAATGATCACCCAATTCGTGCCCCAGTGACAATGTGGCACCGGCCACAAATCCCACAGCCCGTGGCCAGAAGCCTCAGGCAGAGGACAATGAATGTGCCTGCTCAGTTGCAGCACAAAAGAAATATGAACTATTTCTGACCTTTTCTCTCCCGTACTCCTGACCTGYGAACAGCCAGACAACTTCTGCTGGTAATAGTTTATTTTTCATGAAGCAGAGACTCTGCTTGCTGGGCAGCTCGGTGCTATACACGGTGCTAGGTTAAAATAAAAAATACAAAATTTAGTCCCTGCAGCAGGGTGCTGCTCCTGTGGCAGTCTGGAAATTATTATTTGATGCTTTAAAACTCATCATCATCATGCAGGGCATGTTTTTCCTCTGAAGGGTGAGTCCCTCTGGACAGCACATGAAGCACTGAGGAGTCCAAGCACCAGGCAAAGATTTAGCACTCTCTGTGGGTTGGTTATCAGTGAGTAACAGTGATATCATGCATTTACAGATGAGTGAACCTAACCYAGAGCCAGGGTTGACACACACCACCAGGGACTTGCAGAGCTCAGGAGCACCTGATTCATCCCCAATGGCAGAGAAGCAGAACAGGGGATGTGCTGTTTTCCCTTTTCCCCTTCTTCCTTACTTCCTYACTTTAAATATTAGCTGGGAAAGGATGGCCAAACACCTTTTCAAAACAAGAACTATCAACAGTGTCGACACAATGGTCTGGGCCAGAACTGAGGCATACAGAGACCTAGAGAAACCCTTTTGCCATCTTTATTGCACCCATGAAGCATAACTCCAGCCTGCCAAAACCCCTATTAAAATTCCTTTCTTTGCAATATTCCCAAAATATCAGCATATTSATATTTATTTTAAGCTAGCACAGAAACCTGATTCCAGCAGTAAAATGTAGAGTGTGTGAGTGTGGGTCAGAGTGAAGTTTGTTCTCACACAGAAGCAGATTCTCWCATGAAATTGTGGAGCACAAATATGGACAAAGAAGGCAGAAGACACAGAACAGCTGAAGTCATTAAAGAGGTTCAAGTCAGTGATCTGGGCTTTGGGACCTCTCCTCATCAGCAAGGGCTGCACAGCCTGAACCAAGCCATGGATACTTTTATGATGACAATGGTAAAGTAGGTGAGACCTCAGCCAGCTCAAAGCTTCCCTCCTCCAAGCTTTACATTCATAAAATTTTAAGGACTGAAACGCTGAACTGGAATACACCGTGGCTGATTTACAAGCATAACGTCTGAAATTCTCAGCAGAGCCAGGGTCTGCTCACTGCCACTGCCCTGTGGAGCTTGGAGGGTTCCTGGGCTCCTTGGCTGGACCACACAGCTGATASTGCCTGGATCCAAAGGACTCCCTCATCCTGCTGGTGTGACAAGAACATCATTCCCTTCAGAAGATCCAGGATAAYAACTCTCAACTAGAAAACTTGCACCCAAATAGCTGCATTGATGCCTGCGTGCCCAGGTTACTATTTTAATAAAATTATGGCAGTGCTCATTTCATCTAAACAGGGTTTCACTCTTTCCAAAGCAGCAGCAGCAGTTGAAATTTGGTCCAAAGTGGTTGAAAGTGCTAATATCCTGATGGTTAGGGGTGGGAAAAAGTCAGTTACTATGTGTTTATGCACATCTATTCTACATGAATGCTGAAGCTCCCACTGAATTTCCTGAAGGCAAAGGATTGCAAAGACTCAGGAAACGCTACTTTTTTTCATGTGACTTGAAAAGTGTAGATGAGATTTTGGAGGCAAAAAAAATCCTGATTTCTTTTTTTCTCCTGTGGCCAATCAGCTTCAGAGGAAAATATTACTGCCTTGAGAAAATGAGAAGGGAGAAAGATGAGTTTGGATTAAAGAGTTAGTGGATTAAACTCTGGACACACACCTCCATCCTGGGTTTTCTGAGGTGGCTCTGGGAGATGAATGAGCAATTCTGACTGCAGGCCTCCTGTCTTAATTTGATTAAGCAGGGTGGTCACAAAGTGCTAACTGGAGCCTATTATTCAGTTCATTCAGCTCACACCTGGCTCTCAGTGAGATGTTGCACTGCTTTAACACAATGAACTATGGTTTTATTGCGCTCCGCTATTTCCTCCTCCCTCCAGCTTGAAAAGCTGCACTTCAATCAGTGGCCCATGTCAGCGTGGGAGTAATAACTTTCATTTAGAGCAGCAAGGAGGGACATCTGGACAGGCCAGGGAAAGAGGCAGGGAGTAAAGACATCAGGATGTGCAGATTGCATCGCTATTCTAAGAGTGCTTCATTTCAGGACAGCTTTTTCATGTGGAAACATCTAAAACGCTCCTTCCCTCAGCTCAGAGCTTTTCTTCTGAAGGACACAGAAAGGCCAAGAGAGCTAGAACTGGCAGCAAAGCTAGGGTAGGTAATGTGTTAATAAAAACAGGAAAAAACAAATCCAAAGTGTATTGTGAGTGTTCAGGCCAAACCTGAAGGAAGGTGAAGGAGGCAGAAGAAAATCCAGAGTGAACTACAAGGAGTGTGACCTCAGGGTTGGTTGGCACCAGGTCCTGTGGCCAGTTCYGCCTTCAGGACAAACCAGTGAAGATTTTGGTGCTCTCCTTTCCCTCCCACATACACACTGATAACCTTTTTACATTTTTTTTTTCCTGCCTGTTATTTTTCTGCCTTGTAGTGTGCCAGGTTTTAAGGGACAAGGACCATTTGTATGTTACTTATTACTACCTGGAGCTTTTAGGGCCAGTTGTAAGGAATTAATAATTGGTAGAGGAAGGGCACTGAAGGGCACATCCTCCTTGCACTGGAGAACCCCAGCACATTCACATCTCTGTGTTTGCCAGCAATGAGGACAGAGATTATACATGCTCAAAACTTTGCCTTTCTTTTGCACTTTCTAAAAAACTATAAATCCCCGAAGAATTGATGACATTGATCTGAATAGGCACTTAAACCTTCCTTGAACTGGGAAGTTSGTTTCATGTCAGGAACAAGTGTGAGTTTTACTTGGGGCTCTGTTCAGCTTTTTGTGGTGGAGGCCTAATGCCAAAAACCTTTTCACATGGAAGGTGCTATAATTCCAGCCACTGGACAAATCCATCACTTTTATTTGCTAAATTACTTCTGAAGGGAAATTCCATTTTCATGGAGAAACTTAAGCATTTCCACAGCAAAGATGACATTTCCTGGTAGAAGTATTTTTTCCCTAACCCTGCTTGCTGTTCACTTAAAAGCAGAAAAATGGATCAATTTCTTTACAGGAATTAGAAAAGAAATAAAGAGGATAGAAGCTTGCTTTTGTTTTTAGTTGACTGAAATAAAAATAAAAATTATTTTGTACAGTTCTAGATTACTAAGCAACTTCTTGTGATCCAGAAAATACTCAGCTTTTGGTTGCTACAAATCAGGTTTTTCACCCACAAAAAAAAAAAAAAAGAGCATTCCTTTGGATAAATACCTATCCCTTTAGGCGCTGAGGGATAGACACTGAGATCCCTCCTCCAACAAGTCCGAAATCAATTATCTGGTTATCCTCTAATTTATTAAACCTCATGTCTCGGATTCTGAAAATATTTGGGAGCTGCTGTAATGCKTTTTGTGCCAGCTGAGCAGTTTGCTCTGGTACATTTTGCCCGACTCAGCCGAGGCATCTTGGCATCCCGAATCCGCGTGCGCCRCGCTGAATCCCGTTGAATTAATGTCCAATGTAGCGTGCCTGGGCGGAGCGGACAGCTGGCGGCTTATCTTGYGTGACCTTGGGTGACAGACACAATCTGGGATCACGCTAATGTGTGCCTTTTGTCAGTTGATACCGGGGTGGCCAAAAAGTCAGGGCCGCCACGACCGAATGATTAGCGCATATCCATGGGGATAAAGATGGGAGAGGAGATATGTCTGCCRTGCCTTGTGATCCACATGCAGCCTAATGCCAGATGCAAGGCAATAACTTTTCATTTTGCAGAGGATCTTGCAKTGCTTTCAGCAGAAGAATTAGCTGTTACAAAGCGGGGATGCCGGCTGGGGCAAAAAGGTCGGGAATCAGGAACAGCAAAGGATTTTGAGGAGCTGAGGGATCTGCTCATGGGCTTTGAGTGCCAGCACAGCTGGCAGATGTGGGTAGACCTTTAATTAAAGAGGTGCCAGCGTGGCAGGCAGGAGCCTGGGAGGAGCTCAGGTATCACACAGAGCTGGTGCCTGGTTTTGGAGCTCCTCCAAACCTCCCCCTGCCAATATTTCTGGTCAAAACTCACTGAGACACAGAGTCAAACTGATGGAGAAAAGGCTCAGAAGACAGGAAAGACTCACAAAGCCAAGAAGGAATGAGAGAAGCAGGAGAGGACCTTTGGGATCAGCTCCTGATTGCTCACGTTTGTACGCAGGGAATTGCAAGAGGTTCATAAAAACAGATTCMCTTGTTGTTCAGAAATTCTAATAAAGAAAATCTAGAAGCATTAGAAAATCATTCCAGTTGGATGGACATGAAGAAATCACGGGGGAATCATTTTCCTGAAGGACAGAGAAAATTTGCTAAAAATCATTTTTTCTGGTCCAAATACAAAACCCAAATTGGATACAAACACTAGAAGACCAGAAATGGAAATCTGAGCTCAATGGGTCACCAATCATCTTCTCACAGATGAAAATATAAAGTTTCATTGTACTTTCCCTGTGYAAGCACAACCCCCTGAAGATGGAGAGGCCTTTCTGCAGCTGAAGAAATACTAATCGGCATTTCTAGTAATGACCATTAGAAACTGAGAAATAGCCAAAAATATTCTCTTAAATATGTTCACAGCTTATTCTTTTCGCTTCTAAACATCTTGTAAAGCTATTGCTGATGTTCCTCTGGCAATTGGAAGAGAGGCCAACGGGAAAAATAGTGCAATATCTCACTTAACATAATTGCCAGTGATTGCTGATTCCCTAATTTCTCTGGATTGCAGGTTTTTTCTCCCTTMACTTTCTAAGTGARTTYGTGCTGGAAGCATTCCATGGCTTGCATGGAACAGCAATCACAAGAAGGCCTTGCTGAAGGCCCTGGTCCAGGTTTCTCTCTGCTGCTAATATCCAAACAAATAACAATAAAACAAACAACCAACTGCTCAAAAATTTTGGTTTGCCAAAAGTTTCCTTTGCGAAAATTATTTTCAAGTTTCTGTTTTTCTTCCGTTCCCCTCATGTAGTCATATTCTGGGTTAATACCCCATTGCTGCCAGTTGCTGCAAGCTTTATAACATGGGAAAGTGTAGCATGATCACTTTTCAATKGATATAAGTTAATAAAAGTGGGTTAGAAAACCTTAGAAGCATTTCCAGCAGGAGATGAAATTCACTCTATTTCAAAACATTTCATGTTAATGAAATTTTGTTCCGTASTGTGAGTTGCAGGGGATTCTGATAATGTTAAAATATCTTAATTTTCATGCTGTGTCATGGAATATCTTAGGCTAATTTGGAAAAAAAATTAAACCTTATCTAAGATACATATGAATATATTTGTGTGTATGAAAAGATACAGCAACCTTAAAGAACACAATATAGGCAGCCATTTGGCTTCCTTAAATGTGCCCTTTAACTTTCAAAAACTGGAAGAAAATAATCACTTTCTAAATTTTTTTTTAATCATTGTGCCATGCCACTCATATATTGACCCTTCATCACAACACAGAGCTTGAAACCTGCAGCTGAAGCCAAGCTAAAATCACTGTGTGTGCTCAAATAAGTAGACAAACCTTCCAAAATCTTCCAAATAACACTGCCCGGGAATTGTCAAACCTGTAAACTTYGTGCACAGCATTCTGACAACACCACCAAGTCTGGTTCTGAGGAAGAAGCAAATTTCCCTTACTGCTGAGCTCTCATATAAACCAGACTTGAAATGAGTCTTTACCACATCCTCACCTCTTTCCTTTTCAGATAAGAGGAAGGAAAAGTATTGAAAAATTGCACAGTTTTGTTTGATTTRTTATGTTTTCCTTCAATCCAATACTATTCATACAGATTTGATTGTCTACTTTCTCTCCAGAGCTCCTCTGTCTGATGCAGCTCTGCAGTCTGAAATCACACTCAGGATAATCACACCCAGGACTGGCTCAAGAGTCTAAATACTATCATAGATCAATTCTGCTTGAAAATTACAGTGCACAGTTGTTTCCCATTTCCCCTGCTTATCAGCTGAGCCCCAAACACTCACATTAAGTGGGATATTAACCCTGTTCCCATCTGACCACAGGTGTCTGCATCACCTCTCCAGACTCACACGTCTCCTATCTTATCACTGGATCCTTTTGATCAAGCAGCATCTTTGAGCAGATTTATTYTCCCTTTCACAGTCAGTATAACCTGACTGATTCCCCCATCCTGGTCTCATACAGGRGCTGGGAGSTGCACTCAGGCAGGTGATTTGGGAAAACTAGATGACAGCCTCAGAAATTCGTTGCTGCTGAACTTTCGGGKTTTTTGTTTTGKTTTTGGTTGTTTTTTTTTTTTTTTAATCATGTTTCTCACAAACAACTGGTGTAAAGTAACAGCTGGGGAGGTTAAACTCAGACACCTCCTAATCTCCTTCTCCCAGGATGTGTTAGAAAAAGTGAGATTTCACATCCAGCAACAGCTGTAGTGTAAGAAAGGCCGCTGCTTGAGGWAGAAAATCTGTCAGCCCCGTTAGGTGTCACATTCAGACCTGTTCTTCACGAACAGAAATAGCTCCACTGGCTTCAGTGGGACAACTCAAGTGCTCTGAGCAAGGCACACACATCATTCCAAACTGGGCCACATCCAGCACTCTTATCTGTGTGCCCCCATGGAGCTGCCCTGCAGGACASCTGGAACCACTATCCATGGCAGAAGTCTCAGGCTGAGCAAAAAATGCTTCATTTTTGGTGCKAAAAAGAAGTGCTTGGCCTTCAAGCTACTCATGGTGAAAGGATAAACAGGCAAAGGTCAGATTTCAGACTGCCAAGCCATTATCAGGCCCCTCTCCACAGCAACTCTTCAGGAAAACACATAATTGCAGGACTAATGAGTCATCTGTAGGCTGCACAATTAGCACAACTGCCCATGTAATCACAGTAATTGCACAGAACAAAGCATGGATGGGAGTACCCGAAGCACCGTGGCCCAGAAACCGGGGCCAATCAGTCACAGATGAACACACACACAAATACAGGGGGTTCAAACGGGTGAAAATGGGAGAGCAAACCCAGCAGCCACGTTCTCACCTATGCTGGATGCAGCCAGAAAAAGTGGGGAGGCAAAGACAAAATAMACAGGAGAGAAAAATGGAAGGTGGAAATGTGATGGAGGGGAGTCAAGGAAGGAGTGGGAAAAGCACAGTGAAAGAAAGCTGAGGATTGCAGAGTTATGCATAAAAGACACAGCAACAGCAAAAAACTTGGTGCAGGTAGCAGGCTGGGCTCCCTCAGCTTGCCTATTCCTCCTCTAAAAAGAAGGGGAGAAAGCAACCACGAGAGAGAAAATAAAGAACAGGCAATTCCAAACAACAGAGCACGGAGGTAGAGTGAGTCAGGAGAGGGAGAAAGGCAGATAAAGCAGTAGGACTGGAGGAGAGGGCACKCTAAGCTTTGATGGCATATTATTTCATTTAATATATTTAAGCTCCTTTATTGCTGTATRACTTTGGCAGACGTCCTAAATCTCTGCAAGTGTGAGAAAAAGACACATGGCAGCTATTTGGAACTCCTGGGGATTTCACCGTTGCTGGCTACTTAGTGAGTTTGTAATTAAAGGCAATTTAGAAAAGGTAGAAAGAGAACCTACTGTTCACCCAAAGCCACAGCCCCTCCCAGAGTAAACCTCCAGCTCCACAGGAAAACTGATCTTTAATTATTACTGGAGCCAGAGATTCAAAGACCAGGAGGGAACTCTCAAGGTTTTTAAGTTTGTTTTCGCAATTAAAGCCCCGGTGTTCACCTGGACCCCCACGTGGCCTCCAAARCACTGCAGGCGAGCTAAAGGAGATGCTTTAAAGAGATGTTGGAATCCTGATTTGGAGAATTCACGTGATGGTAACTTGGCAGCCAGCTCAAACAGCGGGAGGACATGCACAAACCCTCAGCCTTTTCCCTGGGATCAGGCAGAATCCTTGGCAGGGAATCCCTTGCACCCCAAGGTGCTCAGTGTATGGGAGAGAACAACACTCGCACACCGACACTGCGGGGTTTAAGGTCAGGGAGATGTTTCCAGGCACAGCTCAAAAACCTTCTCCAGCTGCACCCCTGGCRAGTTAAACCGACCTTCCTTTAACCTCAGCCGCAATGTTGGTTCATTTGCTGCATGGGAAAGAAATCAGCCCGAGCTCCCTGGATTCAGCAGATTTGTTTCGATGTTTTTTATCCCGCTCCGCAGCGTGTACCGTCGGGCTGCGAATATGGCCCACACCGGGAGCCAGTGCGARTAAAGGATTTAATTACAGCTGAGATGTCCCTGGAATAGCTTACTGTTGTCCTGCAAATCCTTCTTCTCCACTTGTGTGCGGCACAAAGAGGCATCTTTTAGGCATCTTTTCCCGGTGGGAAGGGGGAGTGCGCCSTGCAAGGATCCCTTTGTTGGCCGGGCTTTGTGTGGAAACGAGCCCTTGATGAATGACAGCCAGCCCTGAAAATTAGCTCTGGCTTTTGTGAGCTCAGCTTTCTTTCTAAATTACGGCACTGCTGTAACCTCAGAAGCCAGGTATTTCCCTGGACAGGGAACGGTGCAATCCTTCGGGCCGGGCCTGACTCGCAGGTGCCTCGCTGATATTTTCCTGATATTCCACAGAGCCCCAAAAGGACACCATGGACATCAGGAAATTTTAACTTTGCTTTCAACCACAGGCACCGTCGATGCTTCTGCCTCTGTTGGTGCAGCAGTGTCAGGATTTATTATTTCCCTAAAATTTATTTCCCCGCTAGATCCAGCTACTGTAAACCTCTGGAGGCCTGCGTAAGACAGATGATAATGCTTTCGTCAAGTCTCAGCCAAAGGAAAAGCCTCTAGGGCAGAATCAYGAATGCAATAAAGTCTTTTTTGTGACTTCAGTATTTACATAATGCTATATCCACTGCTATGGATATTCCCAGGCAGGAGTGAAGCCATTGGCACAAGGACACGCTGGGACAGTCATTCCCAAAACAGATCCCAAGCTGCACTGACAGGGTAAGGGGCTGAAAACAGGCAATTTAATTGTCTTGCTGCTCCACAGGGTAAACTGAGGCTCCCAAGTCAGCCAAGGGAACTGTGGTGCAGCTGATAACTGGATCAGGCGTTATAATTTATCCTTTTGCCTCAAATTCAGGGGCCACACACACTCCAGAAATATGGAGTAGATCTGCTCAGTTATTCTCACACATATTTCTTTAKGTGTAGTGGTTCCAGCTGGGGTAGAGTTAGACACTGGTCTTCCATGATTTGAAATCAATTTTTAAAGGCAAAAAATAACATTAATGGTACAAAATACTTGACTGTAAAAGACATCATCTTTGCTCCTGATTTTRTTAATGCTTCCAAAGGCCTGCTTCCCATTGGGATGAATCCTAAGCAAAGTGCCCCAGGACTGTTGTGATTGTAAAAAAACTTAGGCATTAGACCAGCTTGGCAGGGAAGAGGTTTTCCAACTTCGTGTGAGCAAGCCTGGCTGTTTTAAAATCAACTAGATCAGACATAAGGAAGAAATTCCTTACTGTGAGGATGGTGAGAGCCCTGATGTAACCACAGTGAAAAAAGGAGTGTGAAGAGGAAAAGAAGGAGTGCCTGAGAATGTTCTGCTCAAGGAGGGGTGAGATGCAGTGAGAAAATATTCCTGGTTCCAGCAGGYCCTGGTCAGCAGCCTGGACACCCCATGGGCAGAATTTCTAACATTCATTCCCACCTCTCAAACACAGAGGTCTTCCTCCACCAAACTGCACTTCCAGARGGCCCTGAATGTTCTCAAGCTCTCTGCTTTGCTAATGATTTCCTCATGCCTTTCMACTCCTGGGCAATGTCTGGCTTTTGATGGAGTAAAGAAATGAGCTCTGCCCATTTTCAAAATGAAAAGTGTATCTCATAACAAAAACAGTTTTTATTGATAYACTTTTAAGTGCTGCAAGCAAAACTAAAAGAAAAGCAGAGACTTCTTTAGGAGAGAAAATTGTGTTCACCCTGCAGCAAATTTTAATTGTAATGAGAAAATCTTCCTGTGCTTTGTAAAAACCTCAGAGTGTATTCCTGTTTTCCACTTTTTTCAGCTCAGGTGATTTTCTGAGCCTCTTGTTATTTTTCGATGTATGAATTCCCAAAGGATCTGTCTTGCAAATGCTTGTTCAATCTGCTCTTGAATTCAAGTAAACTTTTTGCAGTTACAGCATCCTTTGGCAAGGAGTTCCTCAGACTGCAGCTCCCTCCAGCACGCCTGATTTCCAAGCTGAGGAGCACGAGTATACTCAGTCCTTCCTTACGTGGAAACTGTTCCAAARCATTCATCATGCTTGCTGCCTTTCCCCAATGCTGTTTGCTCTGCCACACTCTTGTTGAGTGCAGTGTCCTGGATTTCAGTGCAGCTAAACCGATGTTTTCTGGTTTGTGCTCCCTTCCTTTCATTTGGTTTGCTTTTCTGAGCTCAGCCAAGCACCGATGTGCTGATGGAAGTAGTTGTGAGAGCCCCAGGGGCTTGTTCCAGAGCAGCAGTGGTCATCTCAGAGCCCACATTTCATGTGCAGAACTGGGACTGTATCTCCCTGTGTGCACCACTGTGTATTTACCTATACTGAATTTCATTGCCTGGTTTACTGCCCAGTTACATGCTGCTGATAAGAACCTTCTCTACTTCTATCCAATCCTTCCTCTTCCTTATCAACACGATAACTTTATAATATCACCAAATTTTGTCATCTCATCCCTCCAGCACACACCCCTGCAGAAGCTCACTACAGACCTCCTCTATGACCTCACACCCATCCACAGCAATCTGCTGTTTCTTCTTTTTCAGAAAATTACAGACCCATGCCAGCAGCATCCTTTTCCTGCTTTGTTTCTCTTAAAAAMCACTTATGAGGAGCATCAGTAAAATCAATCCGAAAATTCTTGTAGAATATATTATTTGGACTGATCACACCCACATTAACCTTTCCAAAAGATACCTTAAAAGAGCTCTGACTTGAAATGGAAATATTTTATCAAATTTAAATATATTGTGATGTTTTTGAAAAGCCAGAGCTGAGTGTTTCTCTGAACAATTTAGTCAAACACCGCTGTCCTGTCTCATAATTATCCAAGAACAGATATTAACTAATTACTTTCYGTTTATAGGTGCATTACTCARCATTTAGCCTCACATTTTATGAGARCACCATTCCCTACAGCATCTTCTGCTAAAAACAAGCTCTTCCTGCATAAAAGGGAGAAAMACTGCAGGAGCTTGGTGGATGTCAGTCATATCAGCCTTCCTTCCTGGGATATGTGTTAATGGGCCTTGTTAGATAACTATCACAAAGGTTACAAAATCTATAGCATTATTTCCCCTTGGTGGTGCATGACTTTTAAATTTACAGGTCCAGGTTGCATCTGGGAAGGAGGTTGAACTGCCAAACATTTATTAGGAATGGGACATAAAACACCTTCACGTGTGAGAGTTGCTGGAAGCTCTACCAGGAAAGAAGAAACTTTCCTGAGCCTTTCCTGTGAAACACATTTTCTGAAGCTCTCAAATACCTGTTGCTTGCTCCTCCTGCCAWGCTAACAAGCAGATATTCTCCATTAATGATACCCTCTCTGACTGCACCAAATTACTTAAGTGAGACACAGAGTCTGGGTTTGGCTCTCTGCCTGCCAGGTGCACTCACTGCTGGTTTTACCTTCCCCTGCTGTTTGCAGACTGTTCCTAATTTGCTGTAGTTCTTGAGGCAACACGGCCAACCTGCACAATTACCTGCTGTCCTGGCTGTGACCCTGCCTCTGAAGCTGCTGCTTTGAAAAGTTTTTTCTGGTTTCTGATGCAGCAGCTCCTTGTGCCAGGCAGTCCTGCAGGCTGGCAAAACCCACAGYAGAATTGGCCAGAAGCTGCTCTGGGTGTTTGTGAATACCCTGTGGGTTTAAATACGCACTAAGGTTGGTCTCATTTCATGTTTTCTTCACGGCTGCCTGGAGGAGAATTTGAAGCTGCACATCACTGAAAACATGAAAATTTTGTAAGGCTGTGACAGACAGGAAAATGCCAGTAACTCCCACACATCAAGGACAGGTAGAGAGAGGGAATGTTGGAGACCAAATGATGAAAACCTGAAAAATCCTCAAAGAAATACTAAGGATGGAAGTACATCTCTCCATTTGTGAGCTGCCCCCTGCACTTAATTTCCCATTTCCATATGGCAAATCAAATATGTAGTGAACAGGGAAGACTGACCATCTTTCTTCCTCATGAGCTGAAATTCAGCCAGATGAGTGGGAAAATAACCCTGTGGCTGCTGACAGCCACAACAGCACATTGCTCAAGACAGGTACATCATTCACTAAAGCTATAGCAGGTCCAGGATATGCATTTGTCCCAGTGGAATTTGGCCTATGCAACACCCAAAAGTGCCAGTGGAAATACCCTGGAAAGGATGATCAGGAATGATTAACTGAGCTCCTCACCCTCTGTGTCCTGTTGGCTGCTTGTGCCACAGCCAAAACTTCTATTTTTTTAACTTGAAATTTGTTTCTCCTCTCCTCTCCCTCTCCCTCTCCCTCTCCCTCTCCCTCTCCCTCTCCCTCTCCCTCTTCACTTTTCTCCCTATACTTTAATTCTCTTCTGCTTATCTCTATTAGAATTTGATTCATGCCCAAGTAATTTTCCTACCTGCCTTTCAAATTGTTTGAAGGTCTCTGCCTTCTGCTATGACAGAGACATCAGCAAAGGCAAGTTCAGTCACCATCCCTATGTTAGAAGCCCATGATGTGGCCTTATTTCACAACCATCTCCTCTCAAAAAACACAATTTTATTCTTATTATAAAATATTACAGCTTATTACAACTTRCTATTATAATGTGAAGAATTTATCAATAAAATTCTAGAACCAAAGTTAAATGCTGTTAGGGTTACCTCTGATACTTGCATTTTGGGGGTTGTGTGTGTGTGTGCAAGGACATTCTGAACAGGATTTCTAAATTTTCTTCAACACATCAGCAGCAGTCAGATGTCACATCTATGGATCAGAGCAAGCAGCTGAAAACATGACAGATTCTAGTAAGCAAGGCCACTACTCAGGTAGATAAAGCTCACAGTTTTGGGTTTCAAAATTTAAAACCTGGCTTTGAATGGTATTAAACGATATACATTAAAAATTACCAATACAGGAGTGTCTGGATCCTTGCAGATTGATCACTATTATTCACTGTATTTTACAGATGAGAAAACTTTACTGTTTCAGAGCTTACACTTAGTCTTGCAATCAGACCTTATTCAATGTTATTGAATGAGATTGTTCATTTAAGGAAAGAAYAAATTAGTTTATTCTTTTTATTATTATTTAAACTAATAGTCCCAAGCTGCTCAGTGCTCTTTTTTCTAACTAGGATCTGAATTTGGGAACTGTTCAGCAACTTGACCCTGAGCCATCCATTTCCATATCTGTGCTAATATTAAGGCCATAGGAATAGTCCAAATCCTTTCATGTAGGGAAATTAAAAGTAACAACAAACACCCCATTACAAAGCCTATGCAAGGAATAAATTCAGGCTTGATCACATTTATTCACATATATRTGTGATCAAATCACAATCAGTCTATCACCATGCAAAGCTTCAGAAGACTTCAGTCAAAGCACTAAGTTTAAAGATTAACACTGTTAAAGTTTGAAATATGATGCTTATCAAATTTGTTGGCATGTAGAGGTTGAGAAGAGGTGACAATTTGTAACATAAAATATGTGCTGCTTGGTATCACCAAAATTATGTCAAGTGCAAAGGTTTATCACTGGAATCCAGACCACAAAAATCCTCAGCCTTAACCCAGTCGGGTTAGAGGTTGCCTCTCTTTAATTAACAAAGCTTTTTTCTTTTGTGATATGACACCTTTGCAAATCCCATGATAACATGTTGAAATGTGCAAAAAAATATGTCAGGGAAGCCAGAGAACAGCTTTTACAAGATCATTGTATGCATTTGGTGATATCATTTCACCAGTGCCGATTTTAACCTGGTTGCTCTCCTTTTCATCCATTCCAGTTAATAGACTGAGAGGGAATGGGTTGAAAAATACAGAATGGATTGAAAAATATAATTTATAAAGTAGAATTGAAAAGTATTCCGTTCAAACTTTTGAAGGGAGAAACAAAGCAAAATTATCTACTTCTATTTTTATATAGTTCACTAAGTTCTGCTGTTTCAAAAAAAAAAAAAAGAAAGTAAAAGCAAAGTCTGTTACCTTTATCTTAGCAACATTTTACTTCCATTGGTGTGTTCTCTTTTCCTCAATTATTTCCCTCATATGGTATCTTCATTGGTTTCCTGAGGAAGCTGAGCAGCATAAATCTCTGAACAAGTGCAACTGCACTGACATGACAGCAAAGATACCCTGGAGAATTTTTACCTACTTTTTTTAAACTACTTCCTCACTAACATGCTCCAGAGCTCAGATTGCTTTGTTGTCCTTTCTCAGATGGAATAAATATAATAATCCACAACTTGTGCCAGTGAGAAATGTATAGACAACAATAGCAAGTGGAATGATGTGAGCTGATTATTTTTCCAAAAAGCTTTTTCCTTCTAAAATTGAGCTAAAATATTAYTCTTTGAGTCAAATCTAGCACAGAYTTAAACTGGACCATGACCAGTGMATTGCTGTAAACACATGYTCATGCAGAGCAAGCAAAGCTGAAATACTGCAAAAACCAAAAGAAATCACTAATATAACAAAACAAGTTTTAAGGGAAGGACTTCATAAAGTTAATTCCCAAATCTCCAAGGCAAAAGGAAGGCCTAATTAAGATCTCTGGGCAAGGTTTAGTAGTTATATAAAGAAGGCACATATACATTCTCTTCCTTTAGATAAATCAGTGTGCAATTACTGCAAGACCAGCAGACTGGGAAATTAAGAGGAAACCCCCCTGTGTTACAGGCCCCAACCTGCCTGTTCCCTGTATTSCTGCTGGTTATCTGGATCGTTGGCCTCCGCCAAAAATCAAGATGAAATTTTAATGTAAAGCAATTTCCTCGTTTTCAAGAAGGAACTTGTGAATGCAGAGCAAAAGCTCAGCCCCACTGCACCTCTCCCTCTCTCCTAAACAGCAACAGCCCCTGACTGGGGGGGAAATCCAATGGTCCTGTCAGCCACTGCTGAAATGAGATGCAAAAGTGGCAAGAGCTCACCATTTGAGCAAAACTCTAAATATAAAACATACATTATTGATGAAGATGAAATATAAAATATATATTTTACAGCAATAATATAAAATCAAGTCCTGAATCTGTAACCATCTCACCTGTGTTTTGGCTAAACTGAGCTGTTCCACCCTTCGCTGGGAGATGAAGTGTTTTCAAGGCAGGGAATAGAAAATAATTATAACTAATTTGACATAAAYCTGTTTTAAATGTCTTTATATCTGTGGGATTTGGGTTATGCCACTTYACTCAAGTGCACATACTCTAACATATAATCAGTAAACATAAGCAGAAGACAGTGAAAGTTTTATTCCCCAAGATGAACAAAAAGAACAGTATTTATCCTGGGAAAGGCTTCAGGTTTCTCTGAACTACTGGGTCACAAAATCCTACTGAGGGAAAGAGAACAATAACCTGAGCTCTAAGTCTTACACGCCATTATGCTCTTTTGGGGTGCAGGAGAAATACATTTCAAGCACCTTGGAATGCTCCCCTTCTCAGGGAGGAATTCTGAAGTATTTTCTGCTCTTCCTTTTGAGTAGCCCACCTCCTGCTCCAAATAATTTAGCCAAAGCTCATCTGTGAATGCAAACCTGATTGCAGAGATTTTAATTCCTGGCTGGGGATGCATCTATAATCACTATTGTTGTTGTTGTCTCTCTCCAAAGTGAGTCACCATCTGGCAACGAACTACAGCCCAGAAAACTTCTGTAACTTCCCCTTAATTTATTCTTTGGKTTTCTCACCCTCTTTTAGGATGATCTTGCCAGAAACTGATCCAGATGTTACAGGGAGAGGCAGGAGATAAGTAGCCATGAACTGGCTCAGATAATTCTCTCTGCAAGGCTTGGATTGCCAACAGTTATTTCAGACACAACTGCAAGCAGCCACGGAAAACTTAAGAGTTCTTTTAACTGGAGAATAATTAAATGGATTATTTATACTGGTCATGATTCAGCCAAGCATTTAACTCCACAGTTAACTTTCGGTTTATATTGAAATCAACTGCGAGTGGTTATTAGCACATATGTTAAATTAAGCCCTGTTCCAGAATTTTGTGAAATCAGTGTCTGTTGTGTGAAGGAGAAAGCACATCTGTGACATAGATGGCTGCTGGATTGCAAGTCTGAGTCTATTTTGCCTCGAGTATGTTTGGGCTGGATTTAAATTAGATTTTAATAAACCACACCAATGCTAAGCTGAAGTATCCTAGAGCTCACATATACTAAATCATTTCTATTAAATAGAGTTATAGGAACTCATTTTCCACTAGAAAAAAAATAGAAAGAAAGAAAGGAAAAGAAAAAAAAAAAAGAATGAAAAGGAGAAAAATTCAGGGCAGATTGAAAAATTGAACACCAACTTAAGTGATTTTTCCAAGCACCTCCACTCTCTGGTGATGGCAAGTTCCCAATCTGAGAAGCAAGTGTGTTTGCAAAGGCCTGGAATTCTTTGAATTCTGGCAACTGAAGTTCAGAGGTGATCTCTTCAGTCAAACAGAAGATCCTCTCATGCTTTTCGATCTTGGAAGACACCTTGCACCTCTACAGGTTATTAAGAATTTTGGTGATGGATTCTGGCCTCCTGTAGGGCTGGAGTAGTGTTTTTCCTTTCCTCAGAGTCTCCTGCCGGGGTCATGCTGCAGAAGGAAAACGATGGCAGCATTTACAAGCTCCTCCAGTCTCCCTGGCCTTGGAGCACTTCCCCTATAACCCACAGGGTTTTCCTGAAGAACTCCAGACCCCACAGATCCTCTTTTGCAGTGCTCCTCAAATACAGACTCCTAAGCTAACCAGCACAGCTCAGGGAAATGCATCTATGGCATTTTTGAGAAATGCATTGGGGTACAGCGTGGTCATCGAGGCTGGAAGGGACACAGGGTCCCGTGTCTGCCAGGTCACCCAAAGCCACTGCTGTCACTAGAAAAGRCTCAGGTGGAGAACAGTTACTTCTTCAGAAAGCACGGATCTACAATAAAGGGACCAGGTTAGAGGGAAGCCCCACGGATTGTTTAATCCTCAGCAATCCYGATCCTCTTTAGCTGTCCTGGCGCCTCAGCCTGTGAGTTGGGCTAATTGCTCCCTGCCAGTGCTTGGGGCTGGCTTTGCCAGGCTGTTGGCAGCGTGATGTGGCTCAGGCTCATCTGTAGGGACACACTGGGAGCTCATCAGACTGGGCTCATTAAAGATGGATTTTAAACCTGCCCASAGCCCCTGCCTTTAGCTGAAGTACAACCATTTCTTGTTTTCTTGCTTCCCTGGCTCTCCTTTTTTTTTTTTTTCTGTGAATGGGCACAGGGATATCACATGATAACATGGGAGTGCTCCCCTCCCTTCTCTCTGCTAAGAGTGTTTTAATTAACATTTCTATTACACACACTCATTACCACATTCCTGGCTTCGGCTTTAAACTGGCCATTCTTGTTACAAGCCCTCTAGGACACGGTGGTAAAACTTTACACATCTTATATTGCAGCAATTATTAATCACAGGTACATTTTGGTGATTGAACTGCAGCAACTGCTACCAGTCTGAGCACAGGATTTAAACAGAAACAAATGACAGCACTGGCAACAGTGGGACCTGTGCAGGGTGTCATTCTCTTGACCCCATTAGTTTTATAGGACCTTTTGGGGGCTTTATCACAACTGCAGCTACTCCACAGCCCCAGTGTGTCCGGCCAAGTGCTTCTGTGGCAGAGCAGGTGTGTTGGATGCACTTACTAAGGAGAGCTGCTAAATCCACAGATGACCAAAGCTCACACTTTGGTTGCTGGGGGTCAGGAAATACTCCTCAGAAAAGCACAAAGCCGCTCAGGAAATGGTTTTTTTGGCAGAGATGAAGGTGGGTAGCGTGATTGTCTGTAAAGCCTACAAGGTGAACACCTGAGAGAGAGTTGGGGCTGTCATGAGAAGAGCTGAGCTTGGGTAAATCCTTACAGTGAGATACTTTTAGCCAAGAAGAGAGCAAGCAGCCCCTAGAAGGAGGGATTATATCTYCCAGCTGGACTTTGGCTCTCCTGCCCATCTCCTGCACCAACCTGGTACCGCCAGAAAAGGAATCAGGCTAAAAAGTATCTTTGTTGGTGTTACTGGGAGCAGCTTTCAACRGGATCCATTCCCTCTCCAGATCTCTTGTGTGGGTGGAAAAAAGCCTTTTCTGTACCTGTGTTAGTCCAAAGGGACTGCAGGAACATATCACTGGCTTAACTACAGGCTGSTGGTGTTTCAAGTTTTTTTTCTGATAGCGCTTCACCCTTTTTGTGTTTGCCTGGGCTTAGATGGTGATTAGTAGGCGTCTTGTAAGAATGTGGAACAACTGAAATGGGATATTGAAAGGGMCGCTTTATATGCAGACTCAGCCTAGTGGGAATAAGATCTTTCTTAGATCCCTCTAATTGCTTTAATAATGAAGAAGCAATTTTGCTAAGCTACATTTTTACTTGATTTTAATAAAAATCAATCGTGTAGATCCAACAATTTGAGCAGAACTTCAAGCACTTACAGAGAAAAATACATCCCTCTTAATTTGTGCCTTCAGGTGAAATTAATAAAATGTGTGTGGATATCTAAATTGAGTTTAAAAGCCTGCTCTGTGTTCATGAGTTCCTTCTGTGCTGGCAAAACCTGTGACATTGGTGAATAAGTGCCCTATGCTGTTTTAGGGACTTAGGGCTCTGATGCAGGAAATTCACCTCCTTCACTTGTATCTCGGCCACGTACATCACTTTAAAAGGTGAAATGATCCCATTCAACCCAAAGGAGCTACATTTAGACCCAAAACAGAGCATGTTCTCAAGCAATTTTCTGCTGGGGGCCTCTACTTTCCATTGTTTACATAAGCCAATGAATTTTCACTCTAAGTTAAAAGGAGCCAGATTTTCACATTGGAGACAAYGGGAGATCTCTGATTTGAAGGGGTGGAGGCTTGGCAGCTTTGTATGTCAGAGCTGGCATTTGAGAAATAAGGTTTGCAAAGCACCCATATGTATCTTGAAAGGGAAAAACTTTGGTCTCAGTCAGGCTGCATGAAAACCCACGGTGGCTCCACAAAAAAAAAAAAAAAGAAAAAAACCATCACCCTTTAGGCTGATTCCACTGAATTTTCTGTGCTTTGGGTTATTTCTTTCCACTTCCTTTTCTCCACACATTCCCAGGGTCAGTGACATCCACAAGTGCACTCCAGACCTGGCTCAGTTAGGAAGCTTTTATGGGATATGAGGTGTTTGCGTGGTGAAAATAAGTAAGCACACAAAAAGCATCTGCTCAGGCCAAAATGAAATGCCATTTATTTAACAGGTCTTACAAAGAGAAGTATCCATCCCAAAATACAGAAGTTTCCCAGCCACAATCAAAGAGTGAAAATACATATTTATGAAAAGAAAGGGATTTAATTTTTCTTTTCAAACTTTCATACTTAAAAAGCATTAACTTGTTTTAAAAGAGCTGTTAAAAGAGCTTCCTTTTAAACCGCCATTTAGAAACACATCCTTTTAGCTGCATGATAGCTCGAACAATAAACTCACTCTCTGGATCCAGTTATCCACCYGCCACAGGTAAAGTAACATTGGAAGTAATTTTGGGGAAATAAAAAGAAAAACCCAAGAAGTGCTGCCACAAACCGTACTGGGAATAAAAAGCACATTTTGCACCAAGGTAAGGCTGTGTCCATATSGCAGCCGGCTGCTGCAGGGTGAAACCCCAACCTGGCAAGGTGGGAATTTCTTTGGAGAAACCCCCAGAGCGGTGTCAGAGAAGGGACAAAACGCAGAATATCAGCGCTGTGCTCGTACCTGCAGCTGCTCAGACTGTGACAGGCAGAGTCCCCACTGCCATTCCCTTTGTCACTAGATGTCACTGTCCACACAAGCTCGGGCAGCCTGGCACGGAGGGCTGAGGACATGGGGACAAGGAGCAGCACTTTGAGCACTGCCCTGGGGCTTTTGCTTTCGCCGCCTGGGCTTGCATGGATTTCAGTTTTCGTTCTGGGGCAGAAGCGCATTTATTCACTTCTACAGCAAATTGGTTTGGGTTTGGATTTAGTTTCTTTTCATCTTTTTAACTTGGAGAATTCCATTGGTGTGACACTTGAGTGTATCCCAGCTCAAGCTGGACCAAGCAGAGGAGCTGGCATTTGGGCTGCAGCAAAAAGGGAGCTCCTCGGCTGGATTTACGGGACACTATTCCATGAGATCAGCGTGCACCAAGGGGCAAAGCCCGAATTAGTGCCCAACAATCCTCACAGAGCCAAGGGTGCAGTGAAAGCCCCACMTGACTCTCACCTGGCTCACCTGTGAACCCATCCCTTCCAGCACCCAGTGTTCACCCTGCTAAAACACCTCTGCCCTCAAGACTGAAACTCAGCCTAAAGAAAAAGCCAGCCTRAGACTTGCCAATCACAGTGTATCATCAAATTCCTTTACCCCTTATTATCCATCCATCAATTATCCCTGTATCCCTATGATTTATCCAGCAATAGAAACATTCACATCTATTACCCATCCACACATAGGAAAGCAGCTGACAATGTTTTGGCCCTGATTGCCTTTCAAATATGATTTTTGTGTGAATATCTTGTGAGATTTTTCACTTTGTCGCTTAATTTGTGCGCCCTCTGATTGGAGACTGAAACAATAAGAAAAATATGGAAAATCAAAGTGATTTCAAGACAGCTGCACCAATTTCTCATTAAAAGATACTTGAAAATAACTGTGTGATTTTTACTTTTTGGCAAACTTTCTTTTGGACGAAATTCATTTACTTAAACATTCACAGATATTAAATTACACGTGTCACAGAAGGAATTACAGTGAATGCACAGGGATAGATATTAGCTGTTGTAAAGCAACACTACTCCAGAGACTTCTGATTTACATCAGTTAGGAATTTGGCGAGCAGGTTTGATTTGGTTCCATGTTCATAGAAGATTTCCCATTCAACCAGATTTACTAGAGCTTGTTAAAATTCTCTTTAACAATTTTAGATAGGAAGCTCTATAAACCACTGATTTTTTATTTTATTTTGTTTTTTTTTTTGGTTAAGAGATGATACATTTGCAAAGAGTTTTTTTTTTATGATTTTAAGATAGGCTCAAGTGTGGGAAAGATACTGAATGGCAAAGGCAGATTAGAGTATCTTGATCATCAGCATCCACTCAGTGTAAGAAGAATAAAGGACCATTTTATGGGTCCCCATCCTTTACTCTGAGAGGTACTTACAGTGTAGTATTGGATTTGGTAAATAACCAGAATCAAGGCACACAAGGAGTAGAAAGACTGCAGCAAAGCCAGCATCTTCTCATAGAAAATTCCCAGTGATAAAATCTGAATTTGCATTTTTCTTTCACGAAAAAAAAATAAATCCCTGTGCTGTGACTGGAGGAGTATCTGAGCTTTTCCAGCTTCCTGCAAATGAATGTAAATTTACAAGGTTGTCCACAAAACCCACTGATGCATGTGATTTTGACATTTGCTTTCAAGAAATATTTGTACACAGTTAATGTGAAATAYTGWCTTCTCAGAGASAAYACAGACAAGAAGCAGTCATTGCAAAAGGCAGGTAGAAATTCCAACATTATACCATTATTTGCACATTATGTGCCTGGCTAGGGAGTACAGATTGCTGGCTGGGATGAACTGGTGTCATCTTGTTACTTATGTCAGAAAAGAAGTGCTAATGCTCATCTCTTTTTTCTCTCCGTCTCTAAATATTCCATAATTTCTCGTTTTTAAAAGGAAAATAAATCTCTATATAAACTTTCACTGGAGAGAGAGGAAGGAGTCCAYGGTGCCCATCAAAGCTGACCCAGACCCCCCACACAAATCACTTCACATGCTTTGCAGGTGACRTTTTGCCATGCTCATCCTGTTTTACATCTCAAAATTAAATAACCTTTGTTCTTCTCAGCTGTCATTTGAATAATCCATTTTATTTGATGGCAGACAAAGTCATCATCTGACATATTCTACTCTCTTCCTTCCACCCCAGCTACACCCTGCCATGATTTAGCTTAGAAAGCAATTCYGTTTTCTGTGCCAGCCCAGCACCTCAGTTCAGCAATAAATTAATTTTCAGCAGTATGTAAAATTGAATGAGAGGAGTGGACCAGAATAAATTATTGAGTGAATTAAATACTGTCTGCGTGTTACTAAAAATGTTTTCAGAGGCTTTATCTAATATCCAATGCACCACTGCAGGCTATCAGTTCAGTTTAGCTCCAAAACAATACAGGCAACTCTGTCATGTTCATTTTCCTGCTACAGAATTACTGACAGAAATAACAGCACTGGAAAGAGGTAAACCTAACAARCCACTTGCAGAAGCACCATTGCTCTCCTGGAAACACAAAACTGCTTCAAAATTATTCTTCATTTACTCCAGAGTAATTTAAAAGGCCATGCTTGGAGCTCACAGGTTGCTATTTTTTTTTTTTTGTGCAGAAGTGCCGGATCCCATTGCTAGCCACAACCTCACCAGAGGGAGAGAGAGCAGGAGCACTTTCATGCAGYTTTCTCCTTCCACTCTCTCTGAGGCTGATTTGTCCACCACTCCTCATGATCTCAGGGTAAAATGCTAATCCAAATGAGGAACAGACCTTGGCCATTCCCTTGATAGTGGGGTGGAAAAAAAAAGAAAGTGAGCAAATTGAACCACAGCTGGTATGGACCCTTCAGAGATTGGAAAAATCTCTGCTGTTAACCAACTTTTAAAAGAAGTTTGTTCACTCCTGCACCAAGGCATTGCCTTTAGCACATTTGCTGATGAGTAATTGAGGCAGTGGTTTGTGTTTGGGCCCATGGGAAAGAAATAAAAGTTTAGTGTGCAGAAATAAAAGGAGAGATTGACTTCTGATGTTGCTCTGAGTAGTGACAATGAGGTCAAGATTTGGCCCCACAGATTCATCTGGAGTGGAAAACATCATGACACAGGGATCCCAGGTATTTGTGCATGGTTTGTTGAATTCACATAGCCCTGCAGTGACTGCTAACTTGTGCAGTGAATCTGGGAAGGTTTCTCAGCTGGTTTGGGATAAGCCTTCCTACAGCCCCAAGGGCAGCTCTTGTAAGACTGAATTTGTTTTGCTGGGACATCCCTGGATTTTGTMACTGGTGTTACTGGGAGCTTGCTGGAGCAGTTTGTCATATTCCATTGACTAATACTCTTACAGCTCTTTTTTGGAGGCATTTTTCCCATCTAGGCCTGTTGTAGGAGAGGTGAGGGTTCCCCTGCCATCAGCACATCAGGAACTCACTCAGCTGCTCCATCACTTTCTTTTATTGTCCTGTGGCTGCCCTGTGCCATATAAAAACCCTCTGGAGCACTTGGCCTGAAGCAATTAATGCAAACCCTGCCCTTCAGATAGGAAATAAATACTCTGTCACCACCAAATAAGCTGTGAAACAAAGCTCCAAGGACATGTGGCAGAGCAGGTGACCGAGAAGGCAAAGTTGCTGAGCCATTAATGTGCTGTGATGGAAATAAGTGCATGATACAACTTGGCTGCCAGCATCCTTAATTACAGGACATGGCATCATTTGATTCACAATGGAATAAATGGTGATATTTATATATTTGGAGGTTTGAATGAGGATTTCCTGATTTCCTGATGAAGTCATTCCTTTATTACAGCAGCACCTTTCGTGGCTCTCTACGGCTAAGGTCAAGTCAGCATTTCCATTAAAAATATCAAACCTATTTTCAGGGTTTTATTATTACTCATTTATAGAAAACCTCTGTGCCGGATGAGCCTTGGCACATGGGGCCTCAGACTGGGGTAGAGACAGGGAGAGGTGGAGATTTTCCTCCTTTCTTTGCTCTAAGAACACAAATAAATACACAAATGCTAAGTAGCAGCAAATGATGTCTTTTAAAGACTAATAAATCCTACATAAGCTTTTTGCTGTAAATCCTAAACACAAACTTCTGCTCTGGAGAACATGGGGGGAGAATATTAACAACTATTAAGCACTTCTGTCTGCGAAAGCAACTGCTTCCCATGTGCAGCCACTTCTTTTCCAAGAATAATTTTACAGCGCGTTTTACAAACTGAAGACTCCGCACAATTAATAGAGCAGACAGCAGACRAGGGCTCAGCACAGTAAACAAACTGAGGGGTTTATTCCAGCACTGCTCTCGTATGGATGGAAATGCAGAGACTTCTCCCAGCAGTGCAAATCTCTGCCAGGGAGAGCAGGAGTCAGGCCCTGAGCTCTGCCCCAGAGCGCTGGGACAGGAGGTTGTAATGACTTCAAAGGAGCTGTTGTGCTCTTTCATGGGAATAATCAATGTACAATGCAACCTTGTTTATCCAAAGGGCTCAGGTGACACTTGGGACCTCCTGATAAAAAGTGCTGGGGATGAGGGAAGGAAAGGTCCAGATGGGTGTGACAAGATCACCCTCCAGAGACCGGGAATCGCTTTTGCCTGCTAAAAACCGGGAAAATATGTCTCCCAAAGCCCGTGGGCAGCTCTCTCACTGCAGCAGACACTTTTKGGGACTCAACCTAGTCTCAGAAGAAAGCTCCTGCCCCAGCTGAGAGCAGCTATATAGAGACAGCRTGGCAGTGGAGAGGTTTATTCCTGACACACTCGGTGTCAGTGCCCAGAGAATATTTGTCCAGGATTTCTTGAATGGGACACTGATCCTGCCATGCCCAGTGTGCCCGATCACACCCACTTGCACCTTTGGTTCCTTCCATTTGGTGGAARGAGGCTGCAGAAGGAGCCTGCTCTGTCCCACCCTCACCCTTATCCAAAATGCCACACTTGGAGAATCAGGGTCCTGTGCCTGCAGGTGCCAGGAAGCATGGAAGAGCCTGAGCTGACAGGAGGTTTGATGGTTCAATATTTCATTTCTTTCTGCTTTGTGCATTCTTTTATCTGCCACTCTTGGAGCAGAGCCCTGGGTCAGAGCGATCCCAATGGAGCTCCACTAACACCTCCCAGGGGCTTTTTCCCAAAAAGCAGACCACCTGAAAAGAGACCTACTTGGTTCAATTTTTACCYCCACACACTGGTATTTTAGATTTCCTGATGACTTGCCCATTGACTGATCATCCTGCCCACACTGCTGGTCTCCTTCTTGGTTGTACCATTTCCCCTTTGGCACCTTTCCCTCTCCAAAAAGAGCTGGTGTGGCTCTTCTGGTGCTCCCATTGATTCAAACTGAATGGGAAATCCTGAGCAATATTCTGTTCCTAGAAGACGACAGGTGGGATGGAGATTTGAAAGCAGTGTTGCGATATTAAAGGGGAATGAAGGAGCAGGAATTATAAAGGATTTATTTATGGGCAGGCTGAGAGTAAGATTGCCACCTACATTTAAAATTTTGGCACTGTTCTGTTTTAGTATTTTGCAGAGCCCATCAAAATGGAAGATCCTGCAGCAATTGGATCTTCAGTGTTACGGCAGCATAGAAATCACTGTAATTTAAAAATGCTGTTTGGGTGCTTTTCTTTGTAAAACAAAAGAAAAAAAAAACCTTAAACAAAACACACACACAGACATAAATAAAACACATCCCAGCAAAATACAAGATTTTTTCCTTGCTTATTCAGGGACATGAAGATGGTAGGATGTGGGGACTAAGGAATCAAGTGAAGGAAGGATTAGATGAACTGTGACTTGTCTGCCATAAAGACAAGCTCACAGGAGTTTTGCTCAGAAAAGGAGAAGCTTTCTAACACGAATCTCCCCTTGGCACCAGGGCTGCATCYACCACTTCTGCTGCCAGGGCGTGATGAGCTCAGACTTACTGAAAACTGGTCTAATGGAAACAGTGGCTTCAAACCCTGTACCTCAATGGGGACCATTTCAGAACGTCTCCAGGACACGCTGTGTGGATATGCCAGGACAAACTGCATGATGATTAACCTCCAAAATATGTCCAATGCAGGCAGAGTCCTGGCTAATTCCCTTCCTTGAAGCACAGTAGTCCTGCCTGGCTGGGGACGCTGCCTTTTCATCCAGAACAGTCCCATACACCACAAACGTGAGTAACAGGAGTGGTAAAACAGCTGCTACATCCACCCAAATTCTACTCAAGCCTTAAGTATCATATCTGCTGCTTATTCAGAGCCTCAAAATCAGCAGAAGAAACCAAAGCCAGCAGCTACTACAGAACCACTTTGCATCAGGGTGTCRGGCTCATGGGGAGGTGGGAATGTGTCCCTGATCTGCTCAAGGCTGATAAGGTTCTAAGCTGTGGGAGGCACTTCCATGCCAATGTCATAAAGGATCGCTATCCCTTGGTCACCACCTCATCCTCAWGCAGGTTTTGTGCTCCAATGCACAGAAATCCTTGTTGTTTCCTTTGCACAAATCTGCTTGTCTGAGTGGGCAGGCGGGTCTGTAAAACACTGAGTGTCTGTAACAAGTGTTTCACGCTCGCTAAGGTGGACCAGAAGCTACAATTGCAGCACTCAGTAAGATCCCTGTATTGCACCCATTTAAASTGTGACTGCAAACCCACTGGTGCAGCTCCCTGTACCCTAAACACACCCTGCTGAGCACAGGGCCTCTCCAGAAAAGCCTTTGGACAACACAGGGACAGCCACACTGGGGCAGGGTCCCAGCCAGCCCCAGAACTGATCCTGTCTCCAACAAGAACCAGGGGACCTTCAGGGACCTGGAAGTTGCCCAGACTTGGGGACAGAGTGCAAGAAACAGGATGATAACCTGAGTACACTCAGCACTGTGCTGACGTACACAGACTTCAGGTAGGCAGAGAAAACCGAGGATGCTCTTTGCTATTTGCACTGTGGAAACTTGATGTGCTTTTGGTACAGTGACCTAGAGAGTAAGGAATCCCTAAGAAATCATTAATAGGTGGTGTCTCATATAGCTCCACTGAGACTGAAAATGAGAAATAAAACATAGACTCKTTGGGAGAATTGCCTGTGTATTTCACTGAAACTTTTTAGATTTCCAAATGTTTCCTATTATTTCTCGTTTTATATATTTGCTCTTTTGAATTCCAAGGTAATGGGCCAAGTCTAGGAAGACTGGAACAGGATTCAACCAAATCAGAAAAGAAAATTAAATCGTCACTTTGCTAAACACAACTCGAGCCCACAAAAGCAAGAAAAATCAGCCTCAGGGCTCAAATGCCATCCTTGCCTCTGTGTGCTGCCTTTYAGGGAGGCTCCAAAGCAGGGGTGATTTCAAAGGTCACACACCATGCCCAGGCACCACAAGATGGGTTAAGGAGGGAGTCCCAGCCTTAGCTCTGCATGTCGCTCCTGCTGTGGTTTCAAGTCAGACTCTGGACGTTAGTACAACATTTTTTTTTGTGGTTTAATAAATCACATACTTTAGCTTATGTAATGACTCAGAGTGAGTGATTGTATTCTCTTCTGGCCCAGAGGTGATGTGGTCATATCCCAGCTCTGTAAGGCAATGGAAATCAATGGTTGCTGCTGGATTCATTTCAGGCAGGCTGGGGTGTGTGGAGGTGGTGAGGGGCTGGCTCAGGCTTTGAAAGTTTACTAGTTCCAGATGGAGTTGTTTACAAAAAATAAAACATTTTTGAATCAGCTTGTGGTTCAAATCTCCTTCCTGACCTTCCCTTACCAAAACAGACTAAAAAGCCATGGCTGAGTCCTTCTGCTGACTGACAGCCTGTTACACATGATCTACTTTTCTCCTTGTTTTAAAACATTTTGCGAGTCCAACTACCTGCTGAAGTTTAAACATCCTTAAGAGCTGTGCGGGGATGTGAAGTCACACGCTGCTCAGTGCCAAGGTTYGCTCTCCTGCACATCCAGCAGTGAAACCTGAAGCTGCACATATCCTCCTCATTAAAAGGCTTTCCCATTACACAGAACTCTCTTGCATGAAGTACTTTGGCACCCTGATTGATTAAATCCCTTTGAAATCGTCTCCGTTACAGCACATCTTTGTTGTTGAGAGCAAGGGGGAGGAGTGGAGAGGGACTTGCCTGTGCTATAAACTTTCGGGTTTCCCTGCAAAGMAGCAGAAGTGGCAGAGAATGAGCAGAGGGCACTCGTGGAGGGCTCTGACTCTGCTGGTACAAACAGCAGAGCTGRATTCGGGTGTGACACTGAGCCAGAGTGTTGCTCAATCCCACCGCGCCCCTGGCACCCAAGGGCCAGCCTTGCCCATYGGGAGGGCGAGGCTGGAGACCACATGGACACAGGGAGTGAGATTCCTGCCAGCAGGAAGCCCAGCCTGAGCCGTTCTTGCTGTTCCAGCACCACTGTGCCATGGGCCCTGCTGCCCTCAGGCACTGGGGCAGCGGCTGAGAAAGGGACCTGCTCTGACAGATGCACGGCAGATTTCCCTGTGATTAATTGGGGAAAGGGACAGCCCATTGCCTCTGCAACTTTGGTGAAAGCTCTTTCTCCCAGCGAACCTCGAGAACTTGGGACTCAGCCATCCACATTTACAGAAGTCACTAGTTTCTCGTAAATATGACTGAAGAGAATTTGTTGCAGGAGCTGTGTCCGAAAAATGTAACCTAGTTTAAAATTTGAAGGGGGTTTATTATCTTTTTTTTTTCAAAGAATCAAATCCATACACCATGTGCCTGGCATTGTTTGTGCTCCATGGGCAGCTCATAAGGAGCCAGCAAGAATGGCTGGTTTTCCACACAGGGTTGACCTGCTGTGATCCACAGAAACCCCCCCTGCCCTCTTCAGAAGGCATCCCACCCCTCTGAAAATGTGGTGTGCACAGTTTCCTCTCAAATAACACAGCCCAACAAGCCCCCATCACATCCATGCCCAGGGAGGAGGACCCACAACATGTGCAGAGATGCTGCAGAGAAAACTGGTTTGGTGGTGCSAAAAGCCAAGGAGTGGCAGAGCTTTGGAGCATTTGGGGGCACTGRGGCTTGGGATACACACAGAGCTTCCTGAGAAATAGAATAACCAACAAAGAGCATTTGGGAAAGTCTTCCCAAGAGGAAAGAGAATCGATGTATTTGCCCCATGTAGTTTGTGTCAGTTTTCCCACTTGTAAACCTGTGACTTTTCTTCCCGAAGACAGAGAGAAATACAGGGTGAAAGCTGTTTCCATTTCCAAATCCCATGTCTCACGAGTCCAAGAAACAGAGACTCCAAGAAATAAAGTTTTAAAGTGAAAATAGCTCTCTTCAACTTCACAGCATACAAAAATACTGCTCTGAGTGCTCAGAGACTCTGCATGAAACAMAAATGAGAATTCATCCTTCTGGAGAATAATGGAAGGAGGGAAAAAAGGCTTCTGAGCTGCCTTTGCTCCAGCATCCTCTAACAAGCACTTCACATATATCTTTTAGCTACAGAGTTTCACACGTCTGATTTTYAGAGCGTTTTCACATTTCCCTTTGAATTGTTATGTTTTCCTTGGTTCTCATTASAGCAACGAGGGGACCCAACAGCCGTCATAATGAAAGGCAGATCAAGGAGGAACAATAAGAATTGGAACTTCCCACCAAAAGCCTGTGAAAAAAGCAATTATGGCTCGATCCGAGGACGTGGGGGACCAGCAGCCACAGCAGCTCAGAGCCTGTGTCCTCCCCAAATGCTGTTCCCAGCTCCAAGCTCTGCCAGCAGCCTCCTGCCTGGGATGTGCCAGCAGCTCGTGGGAGCAGCCCGTAAACCGTGGCACTGAATGGATCCAGGCTTGAAAATAAACCTGGAAAATGATGAACCCAGATCAGCTCTGCTTTGGTTTAAAGAAGKCCCATCGGGACAGCACTGAGGGCCTCAGCAGAGTGATGTGAGCACCTGAAAGAGAAGGGCCTTACACTGTTACTCCTGCCCTGTTCCATGGTGACATTTGGGGTAAGGAATGAAGGATCTGCAYTGCAAAACCTCCAAAATTCCTCCAGTGGGAGCAGTAAGAGAATGGCTGAGCTGCTCCCAGCTCTAACCATTGCTTTGCCTCTCCAGGCACAGTAATTTGATTGAAACGCTCTGTACACAGGATGGACCCTCCACTATTCCCACTGCCTTGGGATGAGGCTCCACTTCCCTACTTGCATCAATTATTCTCCAGCTTCCCTCCCTGCCACCCCCTGGACTCCTCTGTATTTCAACATTCTCCYCCTTAATTTTCCTTTGGAGTTAAAATAAACCTTTTGAAGAGATATTTCCTTTCCAGTGTCATACTGCAATGTAGAGCAAGTCTGCATTTGATTAGTAAATTCATCCCATGCTGGTGTTTTTGTATCCTCAGTGTCACGTACATTTAATAAAATGCTATTCCCCTCTCTGTCCTCACTTTTTTTTTTAAAGGAAAGATATGTGTTAAAGTGATAGGAATATTCTGGATGTAGAAAGGAAAAGGAATTCTGCRGTGGTTAATGACCAAGGGTTTCCAAAAGAGCCAGCAGCAGTGGCAGGCAGCAAGCACATGGGTCACTGAGCACTTCTGTCTCTTCCAGCCATGTTTGAAGGACCTTTGAAAATGTCTGGGATGCTTCCAGCTGCCTCTGAAAGCTGGAAGGAGATGTCACTGTCAGTGCCTCCACTCCAGGAGCCTTTTTTCCAGCCCGGGGACAGCATTAACCTTGCAGGCTTCTGGCCAAGAGCAGGAAGGGAGCCAGAAGGCAACGCTGATAGCAGAGAGGAGCCAGGGGAAAAGCAGAGAAGGGAARTGGAAGGAAAAGTGGCATAGCCAGAGGGACAAGAAGTAGTAAGGACCGTAAAGCTGGAAAATTTGAGCAGAAGACAACAAAAAGAAGTAAAGAARGCAGGAAATAACTGCCCCAGGGCARTGTCTGTTCCTCTGCACTTGTGTCCTTCTGGCACAGATAAGTTTAGTGCAAATCTTTGCAGGACCAGCATACATTGAGACATCTYCAGATCCTATTCAGAGTAAAATGTTTTGCAGTTGTGTCCRCAGGTGGGCCATACTGGGGCAGACAGGAATACAAACTTCATAGCCCAAAGAATAAAAACATTGGGGGCAGGTCCTTAGTCAAATTAGATATTCTATCAGGATCTGCCAGCTTCCTTTCCCCACATTACCCTCATCTCCCAGAACCAGCCCTGAGCTCAGACCTGGACAATGAAATGTTAATCGGATTCATTGCAGCCAGCAATTCTGAAAAACCATCCCAGAAGTCACCTCTTCCACAAACACACCCATCTAAAAGGGATATTAGTGGATGCTTTTGCAAAGAAATGCCAAGACAAGGCTGCTTTTGTTGTAAGAAAGATGTCCCAGTGACAGACAGCTGTTGCTCTGTGCCACGCACGGGGCTGGGGCAGGAATTACCTCGCAGAGAAACGGCTCAGGCACTGCTTATAAATGTTTATCATAATTCTGGTGAAATGAAAGGGGTCTCAGGCATTTCAGAGAGGATATAATTGCTGACACAACATTGTGGCTGGCACTTGCAGGAAGACAGCCCCGTTAAAAGCAAAAGCAAGGAGAGGAAAGCTCGCAGAGAGCTTGCCCAGACGGCTTATGTGAAGGAACTGAAAACGAGCAGAAGGGTTGATAAAAGGCACCGAGGTTTTACACAATAGCATATTCTCCTATAAACCACCTAATTCTTCTACTTGGTATTCATCACTGTCAGAAGCCTTTATAGCAGTGAATGAAGGCTTTATGCCTAGCCTCATTATCAGCTCAATGATAGAGGGCAAGCCATGCACATGAAGTTCAGTACCAGAGATATGCTGTTAAAATGCTGCAATTTGTCAGCATTTAGATAAACAAATGAGGGGCAGAGCGAGTGTGTGAAGTGACCTCTGCAACATTCACGGGATATTTTGCCACTTGTTCTGAAAAACGTATTCAAGCTGCTCTAGATTTGCTTGGGTGGAATGAGAAAACATTGATTTAAAGAAAAAAAATCTCTTTGAGCAAGACAGGGGTTTAGTCTCATTTTCTTTTAAGTTGTTTCTCTCTCTGTAATCCTGYTCTTTGTTTACTATTGTGCTTCCCATAGACCCTGACATTCCAGTAAGGCTTCTTGGGCTTGATCCTGAGCAACTGGATTGGCCAGCACATTCCTGGTGGTTTATTCACCAGGACAGGCTGTGTGGCCTGTCATTCCGAGGTGTGAAGAGTTCAAGAAGAGCTAATAATCCAAGTGAATTGATAACACATCAGTGATGCAAAATGAAGGAATGTGCTCTTCCCTACTTTGGCTAGGGAACCACAGCATAAAGGAAAAAAATAATCTCTTAAAAGATTTTTCATTCTCGTCCTTCCTCATCGAGTGAGCTGATCTCTCAGTTTTTATTGAGGTGATATTTACTCCAAGGCTTACATTTGCCTGTCTTCTGTCARTTTTTTCTCCCAGCACTCGAGCGAAACACGCTTGAGGAGCAGACAATGCTGCTTTGCAGAGTACTCCATTTCTCAGTTTCTTACAGAGTTTTTAATGATGCTGTGAAAGCCAGACACCCGAGAAATCAAATCAAATGAATTGTAACACTTTCTGAAAAGCAAGATTATGCTACAATGGGGTTTCAATCACCTCCGGGAGAATGTTTGTCTGAAATCAGGCCTTCCTCAGATTATACACAGCTGTTGAGCTGCCTAATGCTTTCACAGTTTTCCTGTGTTGAAGGAAAACCTTGGTGGCATGGGATCACCATCAATCTCAATACCTCATACAAAGTGGAGTCACTAAAGTCTCATTTGGAGCCCCTTTTCTTTTTTGGCCTATACACAAACTTTTCTGCTCATTTGAAGAGAATTATGTGGGCTTAATTAAGTGTAGTAACTTATTGGTAGCTCAGCGCCCAATCAAAGAAATGTGCAGATGTGATGTGAAATGATGGGGCGATGCTGTTGTGAAGAATACAAATCAGGGTGACGGCTATTATTTGTACCCAAAAGAAGTTATTTGGGACTCAATTATCCCATTCATCGTAATTGTGGTGCACCAGATGGTTACAATGCAGAAGAGTTTTCCATGACCATAACATTTCTTCTGAGCATCTTTTCTTCTTCTCTAATTCACCATACGACGATTAGTTTCTTATTGGGTGTTTATTGAAATGAGGGGCGCTAAGGAACAGATTTAGTGCATCAAGGAACAAAAGGGAGGGGAGACCCATGAATCAAAATAAGAGACTGCAGCTTGCTCTGTTGTTTTTCAGAGGCCTTGAAATAGTCGCCTCGCAGCTTATCTGCAATGACCTCCCCTCCCCTCCTTTCTCTTGCCTCCTTCTCTCCCCACGTCCAGGAGATGTAAAGTTTTTCAAATCTGACCGGCTGCTGTGCCGTCTGTCAAAGCCTTTCCAGCCAAGTGAGCAGTTTTTCATTTAATTCACTGAGTTGTCCTCAATAAAATTAATTCCTTCTCATCGGCACCATTGAAGCAGCGAACAGGAACAAAACCAAACGAGGTTGTGAATATAGTGCTGGTCATTAACTAGGGGCACTGACTCCATCATCTGTTCATCCCTCCGGTTCATTGAGGTGTTCGCAATAGAAAAGGAAAAGCGAAGTGRGTGGGGAGAAAGTGAGAACAGAAAAGCCCGAGGAGCCTTGTTCTCAGCGAGACAAAATCAGCTTATTTCCACCACAACCAAGGAAGCAACAGCAGCTTGTACCAGAGGGACCTGGCCTTTGGCTTGGCACTGTCCCCAAGCTCTTGGCCATCACCGATGGGAATAGAGTGGCAGCAGGTTGGGCAAAGGCATCCAGGAATGGATGCTCTGCACGTGCAGGAAAAGGGGAGCAACTCGGCACCTGCAGCCACACGCCAGCAATATTTACATTTCAAMCCTCCTTTTTGGGAAAGGGAATTTTCTGCCCGGGCCCTGGGAAAGTCCTCCAGACAGCAGTTGTCCTGGCAGCACCGTGCAGAGCCCTGTGCTCGTGGCAGAGTGGGAAATCTGTTGAGGGTCATGGAATCGTCGGATCTTCTAGGTTGGAAAAGACCTTAAGATCATTGAGTCCAACATTAGCAGAGCAGTCCCATGTTCACCACTAAACTATTTCCAAGTGCCACATCCACATGATTTTGAAGACTTCCAGGGATGGTCACACAACCACTTCCCTGGACAACCCATTCCAATGCTTGACCATCCTTCTAGTGAAGAAATTTTTCCCAGTATCCAACCTTGCACAAGTTGAGGCTATTTCCTCTTGTTCTGTCACTTGTTTCTGGAGAACAGAGCAATTCTTTGCTGTAACCTCCTTCCAGRTAGTTGAAAAGAGCAATGAGGTCCTGCCTTATGACCTGATCTTTCCCCTTGGCAATCTTCCCTTTCTGACACCTTTCCCTCCTGAGCCCAATGGTGTCACAGCACTCTCTTCCCAGACTGTCCCAGGGCAGGATAAGGATCAGGCAGGCTTTAATTGGTGCATACCTGTTGTTATGGTTACCTTTATTTGTTACACATAACGATGGTGTTGGGAGTCACAAGTCCAGCGCTTTCCTGACTAAGACAACTCTGGTGGCGTCTGCTGGAAACCTGATCATGTGGCTCCAGAGGCTGGCAACCACATCCTACTTTGGGGTTAGCCAAATAAAACTGCAGTTTGGTTTAGYGCTGCTAGCTTTGAGGAAATGATGGTTATGAAATTTGGGCCAGAGTTTATGTTTACTTAAACTATGGCTGCCACGAGACAGAGTCCATCTWTCCTAACAGAGGAAAGCCACGGCTGAAATGTGTAGTTCTTAGTTTTCCTGGGGTGTTTTCCAGCCTAGAAACAGATCCTACACTGTGTTCTGAAACCTATATTAAAGTGGCAGTGAGCTGCAGCCCACAGGCTCAAGCCACGCTTTGCAAACTGTTTATTATTTGCAAATACATAAAGCCTGATGACATGTATCACACAGATCTCATTTCAACCGTGTCTTTTCTTTAATAAGCAAAACATGCTGTACCAGCAGAGCTATAACCAAGTGATGATAACATCTGGTTTTCAGACCATGTACAGATCAGAAAGATAACTTTTCTTTGTTCTCTCAAAACAAGAAAATGGAAAAAAAAAAAAAAGGGAATAGTACCAAATCTGGCTTTTTGAGCACTACTGAATAAGCAGGGGCAGATTTTCAAAGACRAATAAGGCTTTCACCATTCCTGTCTACCATTGTTTCAACCAGTGTGCTCAAACATGGCTCTAGGAATTGAGAGCTTCCCTAAAATGGCTCAATTCAGACAGCACATGSACACATTGAGACATTTCATGCTTGTATTACAAGAAAGATGAGGAAACAGAAGGCAGAGAAGCAGAGTTACAGGAAATTGACCTCACCAGTTTGATGCAGACCTGCTTTGCCAACATGAGAAGTGAGCCCAAAACTCAGAAGCCCTGATTCAAGTCATCTTCTCTGCATTAGTAGCTTTCACTGAGAAGATCAAACAACCATACACTTCCTATCACTCTTTTTGAGCAGATCCCTTCAAGGTGAGTGGAGTGGCAGCAAGAGAAAAGTAACACATTTTTATCTCAARAAGTGAAATAAAGTTTTTCTCTGGGGGTGAGTGGATTAAAAACAATATAAGCTATTCTGTTTGACGGAGAATAAAACTGTCCTCACKCCAGGCCATGCAAGCCTTCCTCTGACCTCAGCGAGCACATAGTTTCACACAGTCCTTTCTGTCCTGTAGCTTAATGTCATTGCAATCCAAAGGTGYAATAATCTTCTTCAGACTGCAACAAATGGAACTTTAGCTCACCTTTTCTGATCATTATGCGTTTTCTAAATTGGAATCATGTTAGTCAAAGGGAATTRCAGTCTGTACCCTCTTCAGTAAATGCTTGGATAATTCCCCAATTTGATTTACGGACTTGCAAAACTCATCTCACTGCAATGGGGAGACAGAATAGTTATCCRATATGGATATAAGCATAGAACTTTGTTCCCAAAGTGTTTCCACATTAGACTGTACCCAGAACCCAGATCCTGTTCTGAAAAATTGGGAAATGAAGCTAAGGCTGAAAATCCCTGGGCATGTGAGAGCTGGGCTCCAATGGGTGTGTGCCCTTCCACCAGCTCAGGCTTTCCCAGGAAAGCCAGTGAGATCCTTGGGCTCAAGTGTGCACAAAGCCAGTGTCAGATATCACCAAAGGTTCCTGACCGCTTATCTCATGCTGCAGTTCCCCTAATGKCTTTTCTTTTTTAAGAAATTGTTTTTGTGGCTGTAGTTTCAAATTTGCACTCACACTGGCCTTATTTCATCAAACTACAACCCCCCARTATTTATGATGCTGTTTTGTCTCCCAAGCACACAGAGAGATTTCTTCCCATACATTTTATTTTGATCTTATCTGGGGCTATAGCCTCTTCATTTTACCCWGGTCTCTTATATTTGTTCTTTGGTAAGAATAAGCCCATGCAAAAATATGTGTGATGAGGCCTTAAAACCCTCGAGACCTCTTCAATGTCAAACTCTGCTATGAACTTGGAAGTACAAAGGAATGTCTCATTAATGTACATTTATATATCATCTGCATAATGACTCTTTTTCTATTCCCTCTCCYCTTTTTAAGCCTTTTATGGTYTGACATTGACCATGCATTGACTGTYRGGGGTCAGTTGCAAGACCAAGATTTRGATGAGAATATTGCAGGACACAGTRTGGAGAATTTAAATATATAGTGGCCACTGACTCCATCAAAAGCCTTTTTCCATATTTAAGGACAGCATTGAAATGAGGATTAGATTTAATGTTGATCAGGGTTAAGGTCAAAACCAGTCATATCTCTTTRTATCTATTGAATTAATTATAAATACTATGTGGTTTAGGTGGAATCATTTCAGTTCCAGGGGTTCTGTGCCTCTCTAATGCTATTTTCAGAATAACTGGAAATAATTATTTGCATTGATTTTATGTGATATTATATGTATTTATCTGGTGTTTTTCAGGCAAAATAAAAGAAAAAAAATACTCAGATTATCGACTTCAAAAAAAGGAAATATATTTTTGTTCAAAATCACARACTCTTCCAACTGACACCTAAGTAGGTATTCCTTTTACAATATCCCCTTTCCTCAAACAAATGGTTTTTCCAATGCTAAGAGAAGTATATTGTCCCCCAAAACACAAATATTTATGYAGGAAAGTAAAAAGAGTAGCACTCAGGGACCAAGGTTTGCGTATTTTTGCCGCAGCCATAGAAATATTTGTGAGGCCAGATATTTGTTTAGGGTAGGGTTTTTCCCTGCAAGGCATGAAACTGATTTGCACCTCTGGTCCCAAACATAAAGCCCAAATTGCTAAAATATTCACTAAAAACATKCAGGACCCAAAAGACCTTCAAGGAGACTTGGAGAGAGGTTCCCACAGCAGAAGAGAATAATGAGATCTGAAGAACAGCTGGCTAGGAAAATGTCACTACACATCTCCAACTGTGCCCCCACTGGAGTTCTACAAAAATGTTTTTAAAAAAGATTCTCAAAAAAAAAAATCCTGTTATAGCTTTGTTTGGAGCAGAAAACTTGATATTTCCTTTTTAAAATTAATTTTCTTTTCAAAATATACTGAAGACTACATCCATAACAAACAGATCAACAGAAGCAACCACAGCGTGCCTGGGGGCACCCGGGCTTGCAKTGCCCACATCCCTGGGGTCAGGCTCTGTCCATCACCCCTGGAGTAGTGCAGTTGGAATCAAACATCCCGTAAACGGCCCTAATACACCGTGCATTGGGATCTGATAGGGAATAATGATGGAGGAATGGGATGGTTGGTGGGAACAACCCTCCTGAGCTCAGTCGCACCACACAATGCTCGGAAAATGACTTTGTCCATCATCTTCCTCTCCCCTAGGGATGGGAAAAGCAGGGTAAAGTCTGAATTTATTCTCCCTGCTCTTTCAGCTAAGTGGATTTGGGTTGCTGCAAACAGGGCCATCTGAATCAGGCAGCATTTCCTTGAAAACTGCTTGGACTCCAAAGCTGTCCCAGAATTTCACATGACATGAGAACTTCTTCGGTGGTTGATAAAATTGCTTGTTGAGTTTGGCAGTGCCTAACTTCTCCACTCCTCGGAACTTCCCTCCTTTCCTTTTCTTCTCCCTCCTCCATCCCCCAGCCTCCTTTGCCCTTTTCCAGCATCCCCAGCTCCCAGACTGGCCACTGCCCCCATGGCACCCGATGTTTCCCAGCAGAGCTGGGGGCAGACTCTTCTTGATGCGCTGCAGATGTGGGCTCTCCGCGGTGCTTTCACATGGAACTCAAATTGCTCGCGAAGGTTTAACCCTGGGACTAAATTCTCAAACCTGCAAACTGTAAGCAAAGCCCGTGCTCCCATCCAGGGCTGAAAAGGGCAAGTTAATGAAAGAAACCCCCCACCCCAGCAATTCACAGGATGCATGAAAAGAAACCTAAACCCCCCACATTCTCAATGCTAATTAAGCAATAATGATCAAGGCACAGAGTATTTCCTGGGGATTAATAACTAACTGGGAGGAGATGATGACCCCAGACAGTCATTAATCCTCAGGAAATGCCCTGCATCGAAGTTGTTATTGCTAGTTCAGGCTAAATATGTGAGAAAAAGATTTTTTTTTTTWAAGTCCTTATTGCTGGAGGTTTTTCCAGTATGTTTTCCCTTTGGTTGGGATTATGAATCCCCTGGAGCAGGATCTGTCAGACCCATCAGTCAAGCAGATAGCACAAAATATTCCTCCAGACACCAGCATGATAAGAAACAAAAATTAAATCATGGTTCCCTGAGTAGACCCTTCTGCAGATGCCTCTTGAGACACTCAAAGCCTAATCCTGAGCAGCACAAAGCTGTGCCAGCTCCCTCTGAGTTCAGTGAGGAGYTCAGGCTCTGGGACYCCAAAYTTCTGTGCTTGAAGTGCTTGATTTYAAGCTCGTGCTTAACTTTAGGGAAAAGTACACTCAGCTGACTAAAGATTCAACAGATCATGTGTAGTGACCAGGAACACTTTGCAAAATATTCCTTGAAGGAAGACCTCAAAACACAAACACACACATCAAAACTTATGCAAAGGAAAAGTAAAAGATCCATCACAAGCCTGTCTCTTCTCCCCTGACATTCTCAGGCATGTTTTAGGAAGAATTTGCCTTCTGCAATCAAAAAAATGGAAGTTAAACAAAAACTTCCTCATTCTCATTGCTAGTCCGTAATTTTTCTGAAATCACAGATTTTTGTACGCCATTAAATAGTCTTTCAGCTTCAAAAGAGAAACTAAGCAAAGGTAAGAAAAAATAAAATTACTTTCTGGTATATCAATCTTCCAAGCTAAATAAAAAAAAAATGGATAACAATGGTGTAAGTAATAATAGATAAACTTTCTTTTCTAAAATCTTTGCTTCTAAAAACTATCAAAATTAATAATAGCGTGAGGAAACAATATACGGTACACATTTTACGTATGTATATATATGATATGTATTAAGAAGACTTTCAGTTCTAAGCATCATTCTCTCAGGTCTTCTGTGTCACTCCTTTCAAAAAAAACCCCAAAACCTGAAGGATGGAAGAAAGGTCTGATAACAATGAGGCCTGCCTGYGTTCAGCTCCTGCATTAATTTAAAACTATTGAAAGCATTCAGCACCTCACAGGATTAAACTAAGGAAAACACTTAAAAGAACAGAGTTAAAATTCAGCTCTAACTACTAGGAAAAAAWTAATTWTTTTTTTYTTAYGTATCATCTCTAACCATAAGAAGAAAAATCCAAGAAGTCAGTGCAATATAGAAACTACAGAAAGCTCTTAAACTAATGAGCAGCTAGATGAATTAGCAAACCCCACTTTCTAAAGATCCCTGCTTTATCCTCCACATAAATCTCTTCACTCTGCAGCAACACCAGCCCCAAGTGTTAATAACACAGTGTCAGCAATTTTGGTAAGATTTATATAGGAAAACTGCACTGAAAATTGCCTGGTCATTATACATTCCTTTGGAATCAATGAAACACTATAAATCTTTAMATACATTTGTGCTCATATGATTCAGACATACTCCCCAAGTGTACCCTGACAGTCATTAGGGGTTACTTAAGAATGGTGTGRCAGAGAAAAAAAAATAAAGTCTCCATGTTATTTTTTTTAATGGAGTACAYAGGGAGTGTATTGCAAGAGCGGGGTCGGGAGATGTATTTGTCAGATGGAAATTAATAAATACTCCARACCAGAACCAAGCCTACAGCTCCTCCATACCATGAGAGCAGTCACCTGGGCTAGAGTTTCACGTTGGCCTATTTCTTTCTAGCTGGGCTAAGCTGGCATCAGGGGGCTATCGTCTGTCAAAATATCAGCAGGAGGAACAATTGACAAAGCCACCACTTGAGAATGTTGAGTAAACTGGGTAAAAAGCAGTGAAAGAAGTTAATGTGCAACCTGGCACACAGTACCAGCCCAAGCCGTGAGAACCACTTATGTGATAATTGGTCCCTCACAATATCTTCTGCTCTGTAAAACATTGTCCTGGGCTTGTCTTTCAGCACAGGAACGGATCCCTTTGAGGCACAATGAAACAAACACCCACCTGAAAGCCCCCTCCAGCTGACAGGGGAGGAATTCAGGTGGGAAAGCTTGCGATTTCTGAACAGCTACAAACAGTTTCAGGTAACTCCAGACTCACCCAGGGTCAGTAGAAATAAAAGCAAACCCTTTTTTGAAAGAAGAAGAAACACATTTATATTCAGCCATTTATTCAGTTCAGACAGAAATTAGTAACCTCTGGGATTCAAAGTATCTCTCTCTCTCCATTTTTATCCTCCTTGTTGTCCAGCCTTAAAAAAAAAAAATAAAAAAATCCTTATTGTACTGTCAGACCATTACCAGGGGAAGAAATGTAAAACCAGGAATCAGAAGAAAAACAGGGAAAATTAACAAAGCTGGTCTGTCTACAAAGTAGGAACCCAGGCAGCAGAAATAGAAGAACATTAGAACAGATTATGAAACATCTTGCAACGCAGGTGTTTCACAGGGCATCCAAGCTCCTCTTAGCCCTGCTTTATGTATATATGTACACATACATAGATTCATATATGCATCTACAAGCTTTTCAGAGTTGGAGGAGTGGAAAAAAGAACAACTAAAATGAAAGCTAGTGACATATCACCACATTATTGCTTACACTTGTCCATATACAGAGGCATTTTATAAGAGAGCAGAGGCGACAAGTGAGAGTCACCATCTGAAACCTACCCAGAAAGGAAAGGTGATGCAAAAGCCTTGAGCRGAGGGGTAAAATTCACCCTATAAGGAAATTATTTTGCTTTCTAAAGTTGGTTTGCTTTGACCTTGTAAAGTGACCTGGGAGACTGTTCTAAACTGGGACCTTCTTGAGAGAAAGGGTCTGATTTGTAGCTACTGGAAAATATGAAATCCGTGTGTGTTTTGGCACATCCTTAGATTCTTAAGAGTCAAAAAAATGGGTCTCTGTGTTTTTTAGTGATTCAGAGAGTGGCAGTGAGTCCTTACAAAGTGGGAGAACTCAGTGTTTGTAGAGCAAATATAATTTTCTTTATGACAGAAAATTTCCCATAGTGGAATCTGTTCTTTCTTGTGGTGTTTCAAAAAATAGCGATTCACATTCAGGCTTGTTGCTAGAGCAACAAACATGTGGGCAAATGCTGCTCTCCAGAGAGATGTTCACAAGCAGGCCAGGTGTTCCTTTGTATGGATCTGGGCTTTGTCATATTAACAACTGTGGATGAATCATGGCAGTTTTCCTTCAGATTTCACCAAAGCTTATGACAGCTGTAGTTTCCTACACGACTCGTGCTAAATCGATCCCTATTCCCTGAAAAGCACCGTCCTTTCCCTAAACAGTCCTGTAATGACCRGCCTCAACACACCAATGGAAAAGTTAAAGGACACAGGGAGTGTTTGGCATCCAAGAATTTTAATCACCATTGTGGGATTTCCTTTAATGAGATCACCCAGTGTCTCACAAAAATGGCAGCAGGACAGCCAGAACAACCGTGGAGAAATAAGAGAAATAAAAAGACAGCACAGGGATGAGGCTAAAACAAGCTTCCATGTGAGTAACACTTTATATCCTCCTCTCATGCTTCATAACAAAATGTGCAAAGAACGTGGCAAACTCTGCTAGATCTGGGCTCCGTTCAGCCACTGGGAAGGTACAAAAAGTTCCTCATTTGAGGAAGCATGTGTGTATGTGATGAAAAGGGCTCCCTTGGGAAAGCATGCTGCCACCCTGAGCAGATTCCAGGTTGAGGAGGCAGCTCTGTACCATCTCTAGGTATGTCTTTACTCAGATAAACAAAAGAGCTTCTACAAGTGAGTTCAAACACTGGAGCCATGAGCATCTATGACATAGAATTGCCATTTTACTCCCTGATCATACCTGGACTCCTCCAAGTAGCTCCCACCAGGCCCAGGCTGGCAATATTGCTTTGTGGGGATTGCTCCCAAAGCAGCAGACACATGACATGGTTTGAGCACCTCAGCAGGTCTGCAAGGTCATCCCAGCAGGATTTACACCCCCAGGCACTGCCATGTGCTTTTGTGACACAGCCCTGCTCACCTGTCACCAGTTTCATGCTATAAAAGCAACATTAGAGCTGGAACACAGCACCACTGTGCTCCAGGGACTTGATAGCAGGGAAAACAGTCAGATACTCATTCTGTAGGATCCTCCAGGAACCCCACAGTGGTCAGATGAATCCCAGTCCCAAATGCCATGAAGCAGGAGCATAACCCTTCTCTAACAAAGGCTTAGCATGAGCCAGTGGGTGCCACTTTTCAGAGCAGGCACAGGGACTGCTCTCTGCATCTCTTGTGTTTAGAGACACACACAACAAAGGAGACCTGGGCCCTCTGAAGTAAAAATGTTGTGATTTTATCTCCATAATCTGCTTTTATTTGTCCTCAGTTGCCATGTTGGGAATTTCCATTGCTCTTCCTTTCATTTGCCTTCCCTTTAACTGAATTATGAAAAGCTAACGGGGAAAAATGGGCAACTTTCTGTTTAGAGGACATTAACTCCTGCAAGCAGAAGGCTGTGACATCAGAATCATGTTGGTTCTCAAACAAGGCCTGACTAAACTTACCCCACTGCTTCTGGATGGTGTAACCCCATTGATTTACTCCTGATTTACCACGGCTTAGAGAAAACCTGACCCTCTTTTCCTCGGGAGGAATTTTGTTAGTGAACTGAATACAGAGAATTCAAGACTGTTTTAGGCTTCTCCTGTAGGTCAAAGATGCTGAGATGGGTAATTATCAGTAAGAAAAACACAACTTTCTGTGTCCTTTCCTAAGGCAGTACAGAGTGCTCAGCAGATGGAGGGGCACAGTCACACATCTGGAATGCAGGTGCTCCACCAGATAATTGGTGGCATTCCAGCAGCTGGATTTCTCTGCAGGCACCCTCCACTGCTTACTGCCAAGAAAGAGGTTTGCCCTAATTGGCATTAACAATAACAACAATACCTCCTCCCCCAACAAGCTTTAGGCTGGAGCCCATCATCGATGTCACTCTGCTTTCCTTTAACTCACTTATGATCAGACCACCCTCCTCTTCATCTGCTCAGCAGACTGCTGCACCAGGGTGGGTACCAGGGCCACCACCAGCTGCAAAGCCCTTTGTGTTTGTCAGCTCTTCAGCTGAGCAGATTGTTTATTCCTCAGCAACTGGAAAAAAAAACCAAAAAAAACCAGAGGAGAGCAATGGTGACTTCTTGAAATTTTAATTTATTCCGTTCGGCTGGTGGCTTTGAAAGTCTGGCCGTCGTTTGCTGTGCTGATGAAGGGTCGGGGAGGGGAGTTTTCTAGAAGCCYTTTCAGACAGGATAGCTCTAAATAGAGGCACACTAAATAAACACATCCTTAGGAGATAGCCCTCTYAGTTCCTGTAGCCATGTACCTCGTTTGAGCTGCTCTAGCAGGTCTATCATTGAAGATGTATTTGTACCTTCTCACCTTCCATGGATTTGCTCAGTGGCCCACTCCAGCCACTCCTTAAATTCCTGCTCCCGTGCAAATACACCCCAGAGCTGCAAAGAAAATACCAGAAAAAAAGGGAATTGAGCTGTTTAACTGAAATATCAGTTTATAGCTGATTGCTAACCCATGTGTCAGAATATGTTATATTTGCACACCAATTAATTTTTCATTCTCAAAGGTATTAARGGCCATTGGGATTTAAAAYRCAATTTTTTATTTTAAAGCCTTAAACAAGCTACATAAACCCTGCCACGCATATCTGKAATGCTCCATCTGAAGTCCTCTCCCCCAAGAACAGAGATTTGCCTCAAGCAAAGAGTGGGGTATTTGATTTAAAAGGACTTGTGGCATCCTGCTACTGCTTTACTTCTGTAACACCTTTCAGATTCGAGCTGGGTACAAAGGCTAATCCATTACAAAGTCAGTAAAGTTTTTATATTAGGATTGATTCATCCTTTCAAATTGTTATTACGAAGTATATACCAAGTAAAAAATGTTTTTCACAATAAACCTCTAGAAAGCAAAATGTTAACAAATCTGTGGTTCTTCAAGRGCAATTATTAGAAAGAATCCCTTTGCACTCACTCTCAGCACATGGAAGTTTGTAAATTGCCTCTATCAGGCAGCTTCTGAAGATTTCTTGCTGGTTGAACATGATAAAATTCTTCTATTTCCCTTATTAGAAAAAGATAGTGGTAAATTACTCAAGTGAAAATTGTTTTGTCCACATAAAATTGTGAAAGCTTCAAGTGTCAGTGATCCCAAACTGTTCTATTGACCGAATTGATGGAGATCTCAACATCAAAAACAAATTATGTTTAGAATAAATGAAAAGCCACAGGGTGATCTCATTAAAAACTTGAGAAGGAAGCAGAGCTCAAACTTTTGTTTGGTTTTTGTTTGTTTGTTTGTTTGCTTGGTTTTTTTTAAAACCACACAACTAAATGGAAGTTTTTGTGTCAATATTTAGTTTCCCCAATGCCCAAGCAATCTCAGTCTTTACCTCATGCTCATACTACAGCTGCCATAATTCAGGCAGCCATGAGAGGTCTKCAATTCCTTGGATCTCTTGGAAGGATGGAGGTTGCAGTGGGGAGGAAGAAAGTTGTGTCAGTTTTTATCATCTCAAGGCGATGCTTTGGGGAAATTCAGTCAGGTTGGCACAGCTGGATCGTGGTTGATCACTCGTGCCCACTCCAGGTGCCCTCAGTAAGGACACTGACATGGGGGGGATAAAAGGGAGGAGAATCAGGGGATTTTCTCAGGGATCTGAACAAAAGGAGTGTTCATCTGCTGTGACTGACAGCTGARACACTGGGGGTCGAAAGCAGTTTGTTTCCCCACACAGCTCTAACGAGGGGATGCTTTGACAGCGCTGTCCCTTGACCCTTCTATTAGTGGAAAGCTCCTTAAGACTTTCACATTCTCCAAGGTCTCTCTTTTTCTCCACAGGGACTAAAACCACATACCCCACCACAAACATGTGCTATTTCAGGCACTGAGAGAGAGTTTTACAATTCCTGGCCRTGATCAATTACTGACTATTTGAGATTTATAACAAGTGTTTTTTCCACAGAACGGAAATCTGATGGGGAGTGCAACCAGCAACTCCAGTAAAGCTGAACAACTGCTGTTTAAAGAGGCCCCAAAYGGATCCGTATCTCAAGATTTAGCAAACTCAGAACTGGAAACTTTTGTGCCAGATTTAATCCAACAAATACTGTTRCAGACTGAATTAATTACAATGGATTTGTGTAAAAATATTTACGTAAAGGTAGAATGTGAAACGAGTTAGTCTGCAGATTCCCTTCTGTAGTTGCACATATGTAAACATTTATTCTACCCCTCTTTTTCAGATCATTGTTGTCACTGGGGAAACAACTTAAATCAAACCAATGATATTGTGCAATTGGATCAATCACTAGCTAGTGCCTTTAAATTAGAAGAGTGGTTGTCTCCATGGTCAGGAGAACCTGGGATACCTGTACTCACATCAGATCACTTCACCAGCCTGTCACATAATGAGCTTCCTAAATTTGGCACAACAGCAAGGTGCCTGAAGGTKGATGGGATGGACATAGACTTGGAATACCCAGAAAGGGCTCTGTAATGATGTGGAACCACAATCTCTTTACACAGTACTCACGGGGACTTAATCTAAAGTGAAAATCAAATTTACTTCATGTCCATGCGAAGGACCAGGTGTCTAAACCTGCACTGTGCAACTTCTCTTCACAAGGAAATGCTCAAGTTAACCTAAAATAGTATCTACAGAGCCAGAGGTGGTGTATCTTTATATCACTATGCTAGGAATATTGCACTAAATAGGCGTGATAGGACACATATCCAGTGAAAATGTGAATTTTCTCCTGAAGGCAGCATGCAGGGTTTTGCACTGAGCTGTGAAGGTGGCACATCCTCACTGGGGACCTCCTGCTCTGACAGCACGAGGATGTCACCGTGCCCCCAGTGAGGGCTTTCATTAGCCAACTAAACTGTGTTTTCATACAGAAAGTGATGAGAGCTGCATGAGACAAACACTTKCTCTACTGAGCCAGACTCAGAACTGGGATTGCAATCCACCTAGGAAAACTGTAGAAACAKGGAAGGGATGTTATTTCTCCTTTAGAATGAGTTCTGTGTTACTCTCTCTGTAGAAAAAAAGCAAAATGCCCGTTGCTTTTTAAGCCAGAGGAGGTAGATCTGCACTCCAGAGTGGCTCAGCACCATTTTTATTTCAGAACTATGCTTCAGGCCAGCGTGTGGGTGAAACGCTCTGTGTTTCCATTGTGCAGGTAAACAGGGGTCCAAACGAGAGGCCCACGGTCACGTGGGAATTCTGAATTAGCTGGAATAGAACACAAATCTCTCAACTTCCTGCCTGTATTTTTCCTACCAATTTAACTTCTCGTCAGCCCYAGAACACCTTAATGATTAAAGGTACAAACTCTTTTCATGGCGTAGAGGATTGCAGTCATTCTCAAGAATGTATAAATGTATATATATGTTATATATATTTCCTTCTCACCCCCTCCCCATCTTTTTAAAGCCTTGCAAAGAATTTTTAAGAGAATGCTCTGCAAAAGTCCGAGTGAATTGCCTTGTTTCTCCAGCATACATCTGTAACCCATCTTGCYGATCCTGAACACAAACAATTTTTTGCACAAAGACACTGAAATTTCCTCTTTCCGTGACTGCCCTGCTTTTGTGTACCTCCACTGCTTGGTCTCAGTGGTTCTAGGACCAAACCAGTCACATTGCAAGCAGAGCAATACAGATGTACTGACGAGCCATGCAGATGTATTCCAAGTGTTTGGGATAGGACTCAAAGTCATGCACAGCTGSTTTTCTTGGCGAACTTTCACTCTTTTGGAGTTTTCTATGCTTGTAATGCTCTTCAGAATGTGTAAGTAACGGGCCATGTAAATACAAAGCATTTCTGTAGGAACAGATCTGGATGTCCTCAATTACATCGCTTTCATCCATGCATTTCCTTGAAACCAATATATTGTTTTTCACAGGTATTTCCAAATCTGGTCCATAACTGGGAATGAGGAATAGAGCCAGTAAATTTTTTCAGCTGGACAAATTTCCCATAAAAAGGCAAGGCTTCCTTGAAAATGAAATTTTTCATAGGACTCTAGAGTTACATTTATCAGAGTTGAAGGCCCAGAATTTTCTATTAACTTCACAAACACTCACTCCAGTGTGATTCCATCCAGGTTTTTTTTTGTTGTTTTTTTTTTTTTTTTTTTTTAAATATCGCAAACACAGTGTGGACATTCATAGGAAGAATTAAATCTGTAAGGAAAGACTATATTTTCGATCACATTAAAAATGGAAGAATTTTCTTTTATTCCCTACATTCTTCCTTTGAATTTTTCTAACCCAGTGTGTTTAATTCATTCACAATGTTTAAATGAGGTTCATTATTATCAAAATCCTTTCACTAACGAAGCGTATGGGAGTTCTGAAGGGRCTGAGATCTTTGCAACTGAAAGAGCAACTTTCTGATCCATCTGATCCCACAGCACATCCCAGTGCTGTGGAAAGGCCTGAAYTRTAGTGCAGGATAGRGTGTGGAACATCTGTCTCACCTCTYTGACAWGCAGAGGCTCCCAAAGAAGAAAGAGCTGGAGTATTTGATAACAATTGTCTCATGAGTTTCACTGTTCAGTCCAGTAGGACATTATTCMGTAATTACAKGGTGTTTCCTGCCCACAGAAAGTGRRTTTTTCAGATTTTTTTTCCCCACATCAATACATGTCCAGGATGTTCAGGTATTCTGGCACCATTGTCAAAGATTTCTTCAGTTCTTCTTTTCCAATTTCCTAAGGTTTAGGGATTGGTTTGCAGGTGGATTGCTTGTCCAGCTYTCACCCTGTACAGTTTGTAACAACCGGAGTCAGGTTTTTCTCGCCTTTTTCCACCTCTTTGAATTTTCACGGATGATATTTGCCAAGGTTGATTCATTGAGTAAAGTCCACCCATCGGCGTCTGTGCCGAAGAGCCAAACCTTCCCTGGGTGCATTCCCATCCCTCATCAGCCTCCATACAAATGTGCACCATTTTACTGCTTGGCTTATTAGCCCTAAAACCTCCAGATTCTTTACCTCATTCTGGCAGTGAAAAGCTGGGAGGAGGGCTTTTAACTGAACATATATTACAGAAACACTACATTTAAGTCTCCTTTATAATGGAATGGAGAACTGACCCCAAATTTTTCAGAGCTGTAATGAATAAAAGGTTCGTTGCATGACTCAATCTGCTCGCTCTCTGTTTGGGGGGGTGTTTTATCTTTATTACACATCTTACAATCTTTTTAAGTTTAGAGCATACACTCCACATCAGGATCTAATCTGCCTTGCTTTCTTTACTTACCTTTTTTATACTGAGACGAATAGTATGCATGCATAATTCTCTTATTTTTTAATTAACATTTCCCTTGCTASTACAACAGCTGGGCAAACGGATCATTCTCGTTCTTCTAAAAACCATTCTTTTAATAATATTTCTGTTTAATAGTATGATCTCAGACTAGAGCTTATTGCTGTTTTTTTTTCTTTCCTTTACAAGATTTCTTTTAAACCTGCTATTTTAAGTATGTGTAAACAGTCRTTCATTTCAATTTGATTTTTGCTAATCCTGAGCGAGTAAGAACCATACACTTGGTTCAGATTTGTCAATGCACAGAAGCATTAACAAATACACCTTTTCACATTCAGCATCCTAGACTGGTTTCCAGTTTACTCCAAAAGGTTTAACACCAGGTAATTGAAAGCTTCTAAGGCCAAAAAGGCCAGCCATAATTATTAACAGGTACTCAGGAGACTACTAGGAATTATGAGTTAATGTCTTTCATGTGTCTGGAATTCTGGAGAGGATTCCCTGCATTAAGATGAAGCTGGGCCCTTATTAAAGGAGTCCCACAAATTGATGAGGTGTCTTAGGTTTCACAGCTGCACTCAAACCACGTGCTCCCTAAGCTGCATACACTGACCCTTTGCCTCCTCCATCCTATCTGCCACCCTTCAATTTGTAGGCAGGTTCCCACACAGAGTGTGTTAKCCCATATAACTGCTCGGTGGGAATCCACTCGGGCTCCTGGCTAGGATTCCTTTTCAGGTGCCAGGTTTTTAGGGCATGAAATGAGCAAAGTGAAAGGCTTGATGATGTTCTGAGCAGGCCACATTATTCCTGTCAGAACCACTGCACAGACTCAGCAAACTCGATTTTGACACATCTCTCTGTAGATTTTGATGGAATCACGGGTGGATCTGACCTACTTTGAAAGCTGTGTTCACAGAAAAAACCAACCTAGAAGTGCTCAAATGCGAGATAACTAATGATTGATATAAACATCTTCCCATATCTACTCACCATTTCTTTCATAACCCTGGAAACTGGAAAGCAGCTATTTTTGGTGTTCCAGAGGCCCTCATCAGTTTAAAGATTTCATTGCACAAGGTCCCGTACACAACCATATAAAAATAAGGTCCTTATTGAGTCTAAATTACTTTTGGGGGTGAGGATAACTTTAATTTAAGAAAGAAAAACATTGCMCAAGATATCTGGAAGCATGGTCATGGATCTACATTTGCTTTCACATGGGTTTTTTGGCAAAACTGAATTTGGAAGTAGAATTCAGCTGATCAGTCTGTGCTGAGTAAACTGCTACCCTTCCTAGTCAGTAGGAAATGTTATGCAGCTGTTTCAAGGGCAGCTGCATAAATTCAGCTAAATCACAGAAAAAGCTTTTTATTCATTATAATATGGCCTGGGGCAAAATAAAGCTGAAGTTATTAAACTGTAACTAAAAGCTGGCCACAGTAAAATATRTTGAAGTCGAGATTAAAAGCACATACAGAGTATGAACTCCTAGTGTGGAGGGTGGAGGTTAAGAGAGGAAAAAGCCTAATTCCTTGGTGAAAAACTGAATTTCCTGAAATCTCTTTTCCTGTATCCAAAGGGGATTCTGGGAATTGACAACTGATGTCGAATGTCTGCATCATTCAAAAGAAAAAAGGAATCAATCCAGTAATTTTCACTCATAAAAACATTAATAAGTACATGTTCTTTCCACCGTGACCTGGGTAACTTTTTAAAGAGCTTCAGACAGCGTCCTGTGTCAAACAGTAGTTTTTTCATGTCAGGGTTGAGCTCTTTTGAAAATGCAACAGTTGGCCGGGACAAACCTTTATCTTCATTTAGCCATTGTTACTGGTATTTTTGTAGCCTTCTGGTAGCAAGAGGTCACATTTCCATGAAGATAAATTCCTTATTAGCCCCAACCRTGGTCTGAGGTCATTGCATATCTGTGCCAGGACAGACTTAGAAGTGACGGTGAATAGGAAGTTTTTGTGTTGTATTGTCCCGGCTTACGGCAGCTGGAGCCAGACAGCGTTAGCACCAATATCAGCAGGGGCTAAAGCAGGCATATCTTTCTCTTTGCTCATCACACAACAATGAGTAAATAAACACTGTCCTCCATCCAGACTGAGCTGTCAGCCCAATTAGGCAGGAGAATGTCCCCGTGGCCCGTGTTTCCTATACCTTCACCTCCAGCTCGCACTGCTCGCACGCCCGGGGTGATTTCAGAGCGCCGTGGCTGTGTTTGAGCACAGCCTCGCTGCTGGCAGGGGTCAGCTCTGCTGTGTCAACACTAATCCTTCCTGTCTGCTATCAGCTAGTTTGACATTTGATGTGTGTCAAGTTTCTGTGTCCACTGGAAGCCAAATATCACAGCCATGAGATAACTCTTTGCCCCACTTCCCTCCAATCGCTGAATAACTTYGCCTTTTCTCTCCTCCAACCCTGAGTCAAGGGGGTCACAAGTTACTAAGACAACCTTGCATTTGCCTGAGAAATTACATTGGAACACCATTTCCTATCATTCAGTTGCAGTCACAAAAGAATTAAACAGAATGTCTTTGACTATAGGAATTTTAAGGCTGACATTTTGAAGGTCTCATTGAAAYGAGCTCTTTCCTTTTCCAGTAGGATCAACGGAGCAGGTCTAGCCTAACATTGTTTTTACAAACMTCTTACAATCTGTCACAAAAAAGGTCAGCCACTCAAAGTGCAGAATATCTCAGTGCTCACATCTGACTTGTTCTAAACGAAGCCAAAGGCTTCTCTCACCCCCTCCAAGTCCACCAAACAGTTTGTTATGACTCTGTGATAAAGATCAATATCTCCTGAGAGATAAGGCAGGACCACCACCAAACTGGGCCTTCAAAGCACGCTGAACTGCATTACAGCACAGTGTGAAAGGATGTGGCTGTCATGAAGGTGCCAGCTCTTGTCAGAAGGCTGTTCCTCCTATTTTTGCACCAGAAGAGCCTTTCCCATGAGCCCCAGTAGCCACGGGCTGGTTATTGTGGGCTGTAAAACACATGGAGTGCTCTGTCCCCAGCTCTGGCATCCGTGGGATCTGCTGTGTCACCTGCACTGGTCCAAACACAGATCAACACACCTGGGGGGTTCTGAACTGCAGAATCTCCACACACAGAGCCTTCAAATCAAGGTGATTTCTCACGCCCAGSAATATTTTATTCTTCAGGTGCACAGACACAAGTTAATTTGGGCAGAACTTGCCTAACAAACAGCACCTAAATGTATTTTCTGACTCAGGAGCATGTAAACTGCACATTTTTSAGTCTGTGTGAGAAACAGGAGCAATAACACCTCTGAAAATCAATTTCTTCACAAAAAAAAGAGTGAGGTAGAGTATATACACATCCACATCCCTATTTATACCAGCCTCACCAGTCACCTAAACCAGGAGAATTGTGCACAGTACAATAACYATCTCCAAAATCAGAAATTTCCCCTCAAGGAAATGACCTAACAAAACTCCATATTGCTGTTAAAAAGCAAAAATCACTTGTGTTATAAAAGTCATTGAATTTGAAAGTTTTTTTAGTCTCAACTTCAGACATGAGCAAAAATAACGCTACAAAATATATGTGTACGCACATGTGATTATGCATGATGATTAATTGTTATGGATGTAATTATATACCATATATACCAATCAAATGTAAATATATTTCAGCCAGGTTTTAGCATTTTCTTTGGCAAGCAGTTCATTAGTGCCAACAGTAAATAGTAAAGCTCTTTGTTGAATGGCCTGTCTTTGCAATACACATTAATTACCCTTTATTCTAAATGTTTTAGCTCTTTTAAATTTAAGTGATAGATTATAAAATAAGAGTTTCTCGTTTATACCAGAGTTGCTAAATCCCTCCAGCCTTTCACACTCACCAAACCACATAAGATGTCTGTGGCTGARGCTCTCTAGGAAAGAAATGTGCCCTCTCCATCTTTAATGACAAAACCTGACCTTGATCTCATTTGAGTCGCTGGGAAGGATTAAACTTGGGATAGAGAAATCCAAAAGGCAAACATTGCTTTTAAATTCACAACTGGTAGCAAAATAGAAATAGGCACTCAGAAGAAAAAAAAAAAGACAAAAAAGGCTAGAGTTAATTAAAAAAAGAAGAAAATGCTGAAGTTGAAGATAAACACTGGATAAAAAGTAGATGTTTAAAGCTACAACAGAAGTTTAAAACCATACAGCAGCAATCCTCAACCATTATCAATCTTGTCAGTGAAACATAAATTAATTGCTGTCTCACCAGTAGCTTTAGGCAAGATTATACTAATTCCCAGATATATTTCCATTYACCTGGCTGTGTTCTTGCACTCACCATGCTCAGTCTTCTAAAGCCATGGGTAGAGTGCTCTGATGAGAGCTTAACCTATCACATCTTTATCACAGGTGAGACCCATAAAAACCAATATATTGGATTTTAGGCCTTGTAAACCAATATCTTACATTTTTTATTCAATAATCCAGACAATAAACATATCCCCATCCCTATTTAGGATACCGCAAGGTCTTATTTGAGGGAAGTGAAAGGCTTGATCTTCCAGAAGTGCCTGTAAAGAGAAAGAACCAGAGGGAGCTTCAAGCCTGTCACRGATCCTTAATGTATGAAAGGAAATTGTGCTGCATAAGCAACTGGAACAYGCTTCTCTCACCTTGAGAGCAAAAGGGAAAGGAGGAGTGTAAGCAGGAWTTCTCCTGTTTTCAATATCATCTACATGATGTTCATCATCTACATGAAGCACCGCTGCCCTTTCCAATGCACATAGACGCTGGGATATTTCACAGAAGTCACTGTAGTGCCAACACTGAACATTAACTTTTGGGTGGACTATGAATCCAATAATTTTAAGGCACAAGCTTTCACTGAAAATATTTTGTCCACTCTCTTTAGCTGATGTCCTTCAGCAGAGCTGTTAACGTGAAACAGGAAGCACCATATGACCAGAGCGGCCTCGTCCCCAGCGCTGAGTGGTTTGCAAACAGCACTCCTTGGCTCTTTTACAAACAATTCAGAATTTCTTGGGGTTTTCCGGCTGCTTTCAGATGACTGGTTGGACTAAGTCACACCGCGGCCTGCCCAGCCTCTTTTCCCAGACAGGAACTGGAACACATGGCTTGTGGTTGCGGTAAATTAATAAGGGGGTGAAAAAGGGAAATAAACAGAAGGGACTTTTCCCATGTGTTTTACAAGAGTGCAAATCTGTCCCCCATCCAGCTCATCTGCAGCATACCATTCTCCTGCCAGCCATTCCTTGCTATATGATAYAACTCCCCCATCACAACTTGAATTTTTAATGGATTCTCTGAATTTCAAAAGGCCAGAGACTGATGATGTAAAACTGGTGTCAATCCACTGTAGATTTTGAAACCAGATCCAGAGTTGCTTCTAAAATATGTATTTAAATGTGTGAGGAATTCCCTGCTTGTAATGTTTATAGCCTTAAGCCATAATTATTGTCTCTCCTTGCATAAGAACATTTACATAGCTATGCAATAAGAATGCTCAGAGAGAAGCATCTTTGCAGACTGATTTTCACTTTACATAATTATATTGCAAATTAGGCCCAGACATAACAGAGCGTTATAAATTCTTCAGATGCTGCATTCTTCAAAGGTCAAAGATTCCCACGAAAATGCAGGATTTCCTGAAATGTTTTACAACAAAAAAGCCTGTGTTGTATTTCTAAACTACATCCTCCTCACTACTATTCATGTGTCAGTGCAAGAACCATTAGAAGGTTTTTATGTGGTATGGCTGTGAATTTCTTCATAATTATCAGTGGAATATCTCTGGAAAACCCTTTCCCTCCATTTCCACAGGTCTGAGGAGTGTGACAGAACTGTAAAATCTCAGAAACATGCAGTGAAGCAGCACAGCCACTCTTCATTYTTTGGCAAAGCCTGGGTGAGCCTGTGGTTTGCGTAGTCTGAGAAACCATTTAAGCATCATCTAAAATTACAGTGATCAAGRGTTGCATTTCAGCAGAGGAGACCTAAAAGCCTGTATAACTAATTTTCCCACAGTCCACAAATCCAGAGCTTCAGTCCTAGTGTAGTCTCACCCTCTGCTTTTACACTGCTGATCAACATTTCTAACCAGCCAATCTGCTGCCTGTCAAAGGATGGGGACCCAACTCTTCCTCAGTGAGATGTTAAGTAGGTGAAACAAACCACGAGCTGCCTCAAGCTCCCCAGAACACATAGGGGAAGTCATTTAACTTGTAAATAAAGGGCCTGGCTGTGGCCCTTTACAACCACTCTGGCATTGCTAGTCCCTTGGATGCCCAAGTCTGCATGTTCTCAGAAATCTCCTCTAGGCAAAGCATGACATCAGGTTCTGGGACTCAATCCAAAAGTTCACGGAAACCCATGGAAATAATTCCGCTCGTTCSCTGCAGTTAGCATGGGAAACCAAAYGTCTCTGAGTGCACCTGAAGTACATCCACAGTCAGGTACTCAATCTCCACATGCAGAGCTCAAAACCATAGGTGGCTGCTTATTCATATTCCGTGCATTTACCGTAACATCACAAGACCCACTCCCCATCCAAGACATGACTTAAAGCAGATGATAATTGTTGGCAGTAAAAACAAGTATTATGGTCATGCCCAAAWTTCGTGTCTGTTATGCCAAGCATTACATAGAATTAATTTGTGATGTGTAATTTGTCCCGTAGACTTTATCATGTCTCCTCCTCYGCTGCCCTTCAGTGCTGCACCACAACTGAAAACAGCATTTGTTGACAGGTTTATAATGCACAAAGCCTGGCCCAAATCTAGACCAGCCATTTACTATGRASMCTGCCCTCAGACTTCACCAGTTACYMRWAAATGATGCCTAATAGACCACRAAATGTAATTTGAAGGGAAAATAATGAAAAATACTTGGTTTTGATAAGCTGCAATGTATACAATTTTTGCATGACTTCAATGGGCTCCACCAACTTCTCACATATCATACCAATGTACACTTACTATGGCAACCAAGGAAAACAAAAGGTACAAAAATGACTAAAACTCATGAAATMAAAATTCTGATGATATAATAGGGAGGATTCTAAAAATTAGGCCATGGTATTTGATTTATTCCTGGGAACCATAGGTTGGACATTTGTCTGTGCCAGCAGGTGTGACCATCTCAGCAAGGCTCTGTCAAGAGTCGAACCTCCCTTGGCTGGAAGTGCCTGAGTTTGACACAATCCAAAATGCCAAGAGGAGATTTTGGTATGGCTGTTGCACCTCATGTTTTGAAGTTTTGGGCAGAGAGGAACTGAAGCAGAACAAAAAAAGATCTGAAGCCTAAATTCTCTATATAGCACCAAAAATGACCAGGCAAATTTGCCCTCCCTATATGTAAACGCGCTGCCTTACTTTTGTGAAATGTATGATTAGCGATCACAATTAGATGTGTAAAAACAGAATTAAAATGAAATAAGGCTGGCAAAAAATGGGGGAGACTCCTTTAAGAAAGGATAATTTTTTGTCTCTCTCAGCACTAGATTTTATGCTGCAATTGGCACGTGCATTTATAATAAGCTTTTTTAACTTTATCCTTTTCATTGTAGCAGGAAATACAAGCTAGACCAAGAATATTCCTGTGCAGTGAGGTAAAAAGTGATCTAACTGAATTATCCTACATTTCAAATTGAAATATTTTAAAAATTCTTATTGAGATGCTGATCCTGACTTTCTTCTTTTGACCTCCCAAATTTTAACTACGGGCTGCAATAAAAACAAAAAAAATGTGCTAAAAATCTTCCATACAGTCACAAATTAAGGTACTTACAGGTACACGGACACCTTCACCTGCCTCATGAATGAGATGGTTAAATTGCTACTGGCTCCAAATTCAGTGATTTATGGTAATGGGAAACTATACAATATGCTCTTGAAATGCAGTTTGAAATGATTGATAAAGCTTTAGTCTGACTGAACACATACAGTAGATAGATTAAGTGTCTGGCTTATCTGTCTGGTGCTGGGTGTTCATCAGTCAACCTCACTAACARGCTAAAAGTCAGGATTGTGGTCAGCAAGTTCATATTCATCTGAAAATATGGGGTCTGCAGCGAGCTCTTCCACACAAAGGCAGCGCACTGAACCTGTTTTATGCCTGCTTACCCCTGCTAATGCTGCAGGAAAGGAAAGAGCTGCAGACCTGAGAAGCAAGTTCACCCCTCGCATTTACATTCCCCCTTCATTACTTTTTAACRTCGCTTTAAGTAACAACTGCTGAAACCCATTAACGAACTCATTTTATGGTGCCAGAAATCTCAATAGCTCATAAAATTGTGTTATGAACCACGTTAAATTTTGCTTGAGTCAAACGTGATTTAATGGCTTTTAATCCAAACACTGGATTTCTCTCTGAGGAGCTGCCTTCCAGCCTCGTACACAAAACAGCTTCAAAGTAAAGGCCCAGTTCATAAAGGTGAAGTGGGGTAAAGCAAAGTGTGGTGTAGAGGACATAGGTCCAAACTCCTAGGGATGTAAAACAGTATAACACCACAGCCTGCACAAAATCCCAGCTCCCAGAGCCAAGATGTTGAGGGGGATATCGCTAGAATCACTTGTTTCACAAATATCTCTAATTTCAGTAATTTAAAAGATGTGACTCTCAGTATTTTCACAGGCCAAACAAGTGATTTAAGCTGGATTTYCAGCTAAAATGTAAAGAATGCCCTATGGAACACAGGAAAAAAATTCAGCACAAGATGWGCCTATTCTGAAAGATCAGCTTCCTCCCCTCCCACCATTCACCACTTTAGGGGGGATTTTAAAAAAAAGAAGGATCAATGAACTCCAAACCCCTTTGCTGTTAATCCGTGCTGAGCTTCAAACAAGCCTGTGGAAGGACAAGACCTGAAAAGGTATTCACAATAAAAGAGGCAATGGACACAAAAGTATATGCTGCTAATTAAAAACGTAAAATTATATCACAATGACTTTAAATGAGAATGATCTCAGTCTAATCACATAATACTTTCTTTTGTGCTCTAGGTCACGCCGTCACTCAGATGCAGCATTCAGGAAGCACATTTCATTAGACTAAATAAAGCTTCAATCATGTGTAAAATTTCCAACTTGAATAGGCAGCCATCATATCATTCATCAGTCTAGATGTATTTAATGGGTGTAATTTCTTCCTCATATTTCTGTGTTGATTGTTTCATTTCCATTATAGAAATCTTTCAAGGTTGCTCTTTTTTGCTGTTCTTTGGGTCAGGATAAATAATGCTTTTTAAGTGGTGTCCCAAAAATCCATGCCTTTTTGTTTGTCAAAAAAAACTGGGTGATGGAGATAAATTGAAACCAAGACAGAGAGAAACAACGAACCCAAATCATAGCACACACCTTCCCTGCCAGGACTCAGATGGTATTACCCGTACTTTCATGTCTTGCAATAAATAATTATGCTTAATCAAAAACAAATTGAGCAGTCTTGTTGAAACACAGCAGCCCCCTGTGGATGCTGACACTGTTTCTACAGACGAACGCAAGGGGATTATGTTTAACACATGACTTTAAAGCAAAACACAAGAGCCCATCTCCATCCCTTGCTTCTTTCTTCCCCCTTTTTCACCCTGACATGTAAGCATAGAAAAAAACAATAAAATAAAATCTTTTACTCTAAAATTTCAAATGAAAAGGGTGAATTAATTCAGGGAAGATTTGCAAACTCATCAGGAAGAAAGCACAGCAGAGAAGTGTATCTTTCCAGCCCCAAATGTTAGTCTTCTAGCTTGATCTTGAAAAGAAAATATTTTCTCCTAGACACTTAATTTGGATGCACAGTTGCCTTCTTTATGAGAGACAAAATTATGACAGCTGAAGTGCAGTTCTGGTCTCTATACACAGCCAAGGTTTCTGTACCAACAATATGAATTTGGAGTTTTCTATCTGGCTTACTTCCCACCACCACCTCACTTTTTAATTTTTTTTCCCGGTGTTCATTCCTTTCCCTGCCTCCATGTAAGACAGAAAGGCAAAACATCACATTGGGACTGGACTAGATAGCCAGGCTAAACCTCCCCTGTTCTGCCCAACCTAAACCTTTTCCAGYTCTTCTCCTTTGATCTCCCCTCCTCTTTATGTACATTTCAACCATCTGTTGTTTCCCCTGTGACCCAGCCCCAAACCTGTAATGGGATCTGTTCTGTTGCATYGGGCTCAGCACAAGCAACAATTTCCATTTCAGAGCCCTGAGTACAACCGGGTCCCAAAACCTTGCAGACCCATCCCTATTAGCAGCACAACCAAGCTGGTGAGAGAAAAGAACATAAAAAGCTTAACAACTTTTCTGGTACATGAATATATTTCAGAATCCCAGATTTTGCAAAGAGGGTGGGATAGAAGATTTATCATCAAGCTTTTGCCGCTCCAACCATAGCAGTTTCCCAGGTAGTGATTTCAAGCCTATGGAGTGGAGTCCTAAAAAAAAGTCAAGCAATAAAAATATTGACTTGGTAATATTTCTTTTTGGTCACAACTTTCAATGAAGACTAGTTATTTTGGATGCCATGGTTATTTTTGAGGGTTGGGACACCATTGAAGGAGAATAACTGGAAAAGACACAAGAAGGCCTCAGGATCCCTTGGTTCTCTCCTCATGGTGGAGAAAAAAGACAACAGATTTAGTTTGGAAAAGAAAAAATGCAGCACAAAGACTGTTACTTGGTTTCAAGAGAAACCAGGAAAAATTCCTCTACAGATGCTCAGAACCTGAATGAGAATAAAAAGTCCTATGGAAAACCCTAAGGACCACTCTTCTGGCYAGGGTAGTTGGGTACAGTTCAGATAATTTGTGATAACACATCTGCTCATCATCTTGCTACACAAGCTCATTTTCATTCAAGCCAGTGGTAGTGTTCTGCTGGCGGGTGCTGAATTGGAGAACTTTGTCCAACACCCAGAAGGAAAGAGAAAAGCCAGAATCTTTCTCCAAGGACCATGGGGAGACTGGAACCACGTTTCAGCTCTGCCAGAAGTTTCCCATATGACCTCCTGCCAATGTTTAATTTTGTCTGACCAAGAAGCTCAAATATATTTTAAAAACCTAATGAACTTTATAAGCCAGTGGGTCTGTGGCATATATCCCATTAAAAAAAAAAAAAAAAAAAAAAAAAAGTGCCTGGGAATGTTTTTAGTCCGAGAATTTTTAAGTGGTCTTTGTAACCGCTGTTTCCCTCTTTTGTGGCAAAGAGAGAATAGGTATAAAACTTTCCTCATCCATAATATGTGGCACAAGACTGATTTTCAATTATTCCACTTCATACTATATTTCTCTGATAAGAGTCCTTAATGTGAAATGAAATCTCCAAATTTCATAGGAGAGATCCTTATACTGTCATGGATAAAGAAGGGAAGTCTGCATCTCCTAAATCCATGATAGGGTCACTCTTCAGCCTCATGTGTGTKCCTGGAGCATTTAAAACACACATCAGCTCAGGTCAGCTGTAGCCTGATAGGTGCACAGGGTTTCAGAATATCTCAGCATCTTTAATCTTGGAATGTTTAGAATCTGAACCATCATGCACTTTGAAGCATGGACTTTTTCCCTGTGTTTCCATCATCTCTTGTGTCCAAGAAGGCAAATTCTCAACCAGATTCCACTCTGTAATTTAGTCGTGGCAGAGGATTTAGGAGTCATGACTGGGACATGATCTTGGCATTACGTGGACATTCCAGATGGGAATGTGCAGGGCAAGAGAATTTCCCTCTCTAGACTTGCTCCAAAAGAGCTGCCTTCCTCCTTAACTCAACATTTTTTATTTACTCATATTTTTATTTCTATCAGTTTTGGGTTTTTTGTTTTTTTTTTTTTTTTTTTTTTTTTTTTTTTTTTTTTTTTTTTTTTTTTTTTTTTTTTTTTTTAAGCATTTACAGGCTCCACTCATATCAGCTGTATTTGGACAACCACACAGATTTAGGAACTGAATGTAAAGCCACAGCTTTCCAGCTTGGGCCTATCAGAGACATCCTGAAGTCTTTTCAGGTCAATGTCTGCAGAGCACACAGCCATTTCCCAAAGGCCAGCAGGAAAGCTGTCATTTGCTTCAGCAGGCACAAGATCAAAATCCAGCCACGGCCGTGGATATATTTCCCAAAAATGTTCTACCCGATAAAAATATTTGCACTCTCTAAGGGGAGTCAGGAATGAGAAAGTTACAGAAGAGTTCATAAACACAGTCCCAACAAGAAACAGCTCTGCTTCAGACCCAGCTTCCAATTCCCAGCTCATCTGTTTCTCTCATTACGCCCAGCAGATACAAAACAGCTCTGCTTGTCACGAGCTYGAAGGGTTAATGCAAGGCTGGAAGTTATTTACAGTTAATTGCAGTGGAAAAATTGCAGAGCAGCTTGGTCCAGAATCTAATCACAAAAATAGTTTCTTGTAAAGAGACTTGAGGGCAGAGACTCTGCAACTTCTTCACGTATTTTACGCTTTTTCTTCAAGAAAATGCCAGTAAATCCGATATTCTGGGATAAAGTTTTCCATAGCTTTCTGGTGGCCTTGACAAAAAGGAAGTAAATAACTGGTAATTATAAGGAGGGAAAAAAATTTGGCCCAACCTGTCCTCATTTCATCAGCTGTGGTATTTCCAATTTTTTTTTGACTAGGGTATTTAGTCAGAAATAATCTGGGGTTATTTTAAGAGTGCAAAGACACCAGAGAGTGTAGTAGTGTACAGTTAAATTAGCTTTATTGTTTTGAAACCCTGATGGTCATCTCCAAAACCAAATGTCAAGAAATTATGCAGAGYTACCCATAAGCTAAGTTTCTTGGCTTTGACGTACAAGAAAATCTCCCAAAATTCAATCAGCAGTTGCAGTAAAAATTTTGTTGAGCAATTGATGCTGCTTTTAAGTGTATGAGAAGTTGTTGCTTTTGGTTTAAAAAAAAAAAACAAAACAACAAACTTCATCTTCACTGGAAGACAACACTAAAAACCAGGTGACCTTAAGAACTCTGGTTTCGAATCACATTTCTGCAGCGCCTAAAGCTTCCACTGCAGCATTAGTTTAAAAGGATCTGAGTRTGCTCAGCAGAATCAATTCAGCACATGCTGTCATTTCAGTGCATATTAGATCCAGCATGAAATCAAATCTTTAAAGGCATTTATGTATCTATTTCCCATTGAAAGCAAGTGTTGGGGCTTTTATTTTTTTACACAGCAGACCAGAGCRAGACAGAAAAGACCTAGTTTCTAGAAGTAATGCTATCTAGAAGCCAATACTACCAAATCCCTGAAATCTTTATTTCTGTCAGATTAAAATATTCAGAGCTTGAAACAGAGGGCAGTGAGCTAAGCAGAGACCCAACATCCCTCATCTGGGATGACTGCTCCTGCTGCTGCAGCATTCCTGGACGGTGAGAGAAAAAAAACAACTCTCTGAGCAGGTACAGCACTAACAGGTGCAAGGAATAACTCAGAGCATTCCTTCAGTGGAAATCTCTGTCTTTCAGGGCACATTTGCACAGTCCCCTTGCTTTGTCTGAGACCTTGGACTGCAATGACCATCATGATGAGGTGGCAGGGCAAGGAGGAATGGCTCTAAAATGACAGAGGGCAGGATTAGATCAGGTCCTCGGAAGAAATTCTCTGCTGTGWGGGCGGTGAGATGCYGGGACAGCCCAGAGGAKCTTGGGTGRAAGTGAAACACTTYCCCATTCCTGGAGGATTCCATGCCAGTCTGGATGAAGCTCTGAACAGCCTGGTCTGGTGGAAGGAGACCTTGCCCATGGCAGGGTAGAGGGAACCCTGTTTAAGGTCCYTTCCAACCCAAACCATTCCATGAGAAGTTGTTCCCAAAATACAGTTCAGGTCCCAAGAGCAGTGCAGTTTCCTGACACAGAGACAAAAGATCCACAACCACTTACACCCAGTGRTTGACAGAAATGCTGTGGAGCTGCCACATTTTGATAGCTTCAAAATATCCATGCAATTAACAAATGGTAGGGTTTTCTGCCCCCCTCTTCTTCTGATTGTTTTCATTTGCCTTGTTATCAAACAGTTTGGAGGAAGTTAGTTTATGAAGGAGAGCTAGGGTAGGCCCTTCCCTGGAAAATTCCCACTGGTCTGACTTCAAGGCTAATAAAAATGCTTTATTGTTTCTTCTGCTGATCCTCCTAACTGGTCAGCAACCCCCCAGGGCACAGTTAGTGCAACAAACTCAGCTTGGAGTGCCTGGTGTCTCATGCACAACTCTAATTAGAAATGAGTTTCCTGTTACAAAAGAATGATCTTGTCAAAAAGATGCCTGCCTTTTTTTTTTTTTTAAATTTCTCACCTGTTCTTGCCCATGTATAGAGAAAGCTCACATTGATGATGCTTATTTTTCCACTGTACAATTTAATAAGATCCATGGTAAACAGAACAAAATAGACAGCTGCTTRCCCACCATCATTTCTTTCCTCTGCCTGTGCTCAAAGCATCACCTCTAAAGTCTCTTCTGCATGGTTCAGAGGGAGATKCAAACTTGACTATAATCTGCATATTCCAGATGGAATTATTGCACAGAAAAATGTAAAATAGCAGCAAAAGGGACTGAAGTCCAAAAGAGTAAAAATAAAGATAATCTAATATATTTGGGCTTTCATCACCTTGAGCTATTTTACAAGAATCAGAAGAATATGGATTTAATATCTGCYATTAGTGCAAAAACTGAGATTGAAGGCTCATGTAGATCCTGAAGCACAAGCAAACAGAGGCCCCTTACATCTTYATAAAGCAKCATTCCCTCAAATGAGGGAAAGAGSACAGGATAAAGGCAGACTTCTCTGTGTCCTGAAACCAGCAGCCTCCTTTGCCACAGGTAGCCTTTCTAATTTCCCTCTGACTTCAGGTGGAGTAGACAAACACTGAGACAAGTTCACTGAGTTCAATGGGAGGGTTTCCACTAACTCCAGTGGGGTTTGGAACACACTCAATACAAATAAGGATGGCAGAATGGCAGAAAAAACAAAAGTACTATTTAAAACTAAGGAAAAAATCCATTGTGGTTCAATACATCTGAAAAAAAAATCAAACCCATGCTCCTGAAACAGGCTAAAAGAAATTTTGCTCTTACCTGTACTCTTATCTARAGTGGTTTTCATATTTCTCAAAATTCTATACGACTACTAAAATTCTAGAAATGTGGGAGCAAGAAGATATAACAATCTTTCTTCTTTCAGGATTCTCAATATAATCCTGGTCTGACAGAAGCTTTATATTGATTTCTATGGAACCAGAATTTCAATCCCTGAGAAGAAACTGCAACCCCCATTTACAAGCAAAAATCTGTCAAAAAACTGGCACAAAAACATAACTAAACAAAGTACACAAGGGATTTCAAATGAGATTAGAAGCATTGTTTTGACCCTGTGGCTTTCAGAGGGGTGTGAGAAAAACACAGWAAAGAGCACAAGAGGCCTTTGCAAACTGGGCAGCCGAGACAGACAGTTTAAAGGAATTGGAAAAGAAAGTCTAAACGGAAATGGAGTGAAAGGAAAATACAACTCCATCTAGGGWGAAAGGAATGAAGACCAATAATCATTGGGATTCAGTTTTGTTTCTGTGGTAGGTGCTCTAAAATCCATGTTGGAGGAGCAGACAGAAAGGTCACGGAAGTCAGAATTATTATATGAGAAAGGAAGCAAGGAACAATGGGCTCAGAGAAGCCATGACAACTGAAGGATTGGTGGTCTTCACTGGGAAAGAATGGGTGGCCTTTATTGATGGGCTCTTTCTGTGGAGATGAATTACTGTGTGCAATATCTGGGCAGGCCAGAAGGGCACTGCTGACAGACCTGCTGACTTATTTGCTGTGGATAAACTATCTGAGTATTCTTTCCTGATTTTGATTTTGAACAAGTCTAACTGCTGCTGTAATATCTCACAAAGCCCAGGCCCAGAAAGCTCACACATGTGGTTCTTAACATGAGAAGTCTCCTCAGCCCCAGACAGACTCTGAATGCACTGAGCAGAAGGTTGTGTTTTGCAAAGAACAAGATCCACTCAACAAACCATGGGGCAAGGAAGGCACAGGAAAAGGACACGGACCAGCAGCAGAGTTTCACAAACAGCACTTAAATGTCTTCTGTCATTTTTCCTGCAGCTCTGGTCACTGCTCTGTGACTTTGTTTCCCTTCCCACCCCATCCTTTTGCTGCACYCTTTACTAAAGTTTCCAGTTCYWAAGAGGAGCGGGTCTGTATTTCATYACAAAGGACYTTGKTGAMCATTAATTGATGTTTCCCAAATTACRAGTTATCAAAGATTTGTGGTTTGTGACTGATCACTAAATACATGCTCTGTTATATTCAGGAAAATTAAACCAAAATAAGCGAGTGAAGAAGAGGCAACAGGTGAGAATGATCTTTTTTTTCTTGTACAAATAGAGTACTAATTGAGTTACTAATGTGAACTCACTCCACCAGGAGCAATGATCAAAATCAGTGCCTGTTTTCACAAGAACAACGGAGGCAGGCAGACAAAAAGGGCTGAAATATTTGCCAGGAAATTTAGAGGTGCCATTGCAGTAAATGTCCCAKTTCAAGTGAAAGTTGAGAGAGTGGAATAAAGCTGTTTACTCCAGGTTTAGCACATGAGAGACCAGGGCACAGGTGGGAAAACATGCTTTGTTCAGCCTTCTGTTCAAAACAAAGCTGTTCATTGCAGTGGTGAAAAAAAAGCCCATGATGACTGCAAAGTTTCTGTTGGAGGGGACATTTTGCAGGACAAAGCTATGGGAACCTGTGGGTGTGTAGAATGCTGAGGTTTGAACTTGGGAACTGTGAGTGCAATCTCAACATCCAAGGGCAGCAATGTGCAGAAGGAGCCAGCGCCACGGACTTCCTCATGTCTGAAAAACCAGAGCCCACAGCAATCCAATCCATCCTCATGCCACAGGATCCCAGCCTGGCTTCTGTGCAGATGTGTGAACATCTGGCCTGTTATCCACATGGACCTATTCCATGTAATTCTGTACCTCCTTTAACTCTGAATACATGATTAGCTGTTTGACAAGTGCTTTCTTTCCCTCCCAGCACCCCCTCCTTTTTGTTTTGTTTTCTTTTTTTTTTTTTTTTTGGTCAGGAAATGCCAGCCCATGTGAGTATCTCATAGCAAATGAATGGGAAATTTTCAAATTCCTGCAAACACCCACAAACTTTCTCATGATCTCTTGTCACTCTTGAATGGATGGTCCAAGAAGCCTGGGCTGCTGAAAACAGCGATCATATTGTGCCAGCCTCTGAAATGTGGGGTTGTTTCACAAGGCAARTGCCCAAACTACCTGGAGCTGGGCAGGCACACAATCACTGTAGTCAGACAGAGTAATTCTGCCTTTTTTTTCTTGCCTTTTTTTTTCTTTAAAGCAACCAACACCACGCAAACACAGGTCTGTTGAGCATTAGCTTTTTGTAGGTAATGTTTGTTAAAGCACAGGCTGATCCAGACTTGTCAGTCCTTGACAGGATCCTTATGGAGGTTTTCTGAAGTGCTGAGCTTATGCTTCTCAGCATCAAGTCTCCAGCAATTCCTAAAAATAACAGCTCCAAGCCCACTCATCCTTGGCACCGAAGGAGCCTTAAACCCTATCACTGTGGAAGRGCACTGTGATACAGTTTCAGTGACTCAAACATCAATCCCGCAGCTCCCAGCTCAGCCAAGTGGCCATTTCAGAGAGACACCACATCTTGACCGGAATACAGAAGAACAGATGAAACCACAGTGGGAAAATCTGCAGTGGGTTTTGTTTGCAAGTCCCCAGAAATGTCTAAGAGTTACCAGAAAACAGCATCTGACAGGTTATTCTGCTCAAGGTGAAACCCAGTGAAATCAGTCCTTTTGGGATGCACGAACTCCCAAAAACCCTCAGCCAGATGACCCCGAGATGCCCTTACAGACTCAGCAGCAATTCAGCAGCAGCCAGAACAAGGAGGAAATCRGGGCCTTATTAGAGACCAAAGCAAAGCAAACCAAAAACTTGGTCGCCACTGCCAAAAATCTGCTTTCACAAGTCAGGAATCCTGATCATGCAGCTGCCTCACTTGCCCCTCATTTGCCCACATCCGCTGAGTTTACAAATGAACCTATTAGAAGGCATGAATTTCTATTTTATTTGCCAGGGGGAAGGATGGTAACAAAAGGAGGCTGTGAGTGAATGAATATGGCAATGCTCCTTTTGGTTTTGCTGGCATGTCATTATATTGCAAAAATAGAACTTGATTTTTAAAGTAAACAGAGCATAATGTGGAGGTTTCTGTGTAAACAAAGGATTGTACATGTGGTGGTATGATACAAAATTTCATGATCAAGAAATTTCTCATTCAGCTCGTCCAATCAGCCAGAACAAACTTGCTGGCAGTAGACTTTAATTATAAYTGCATCTAATTGATTCTTTTTCCTTCTTGTTTTAAAATCTGTGGTATTGTGGTGCTGCATCAACAGTAGCTCTCRACACGGGAATGCACATTAGGGACTCCAGGGAAGGAAATGGAAAGAACCATATGAGTAACCATCTCATACCCACTACCCTGGTTATTTGCTATTTATTTTCCTTCAGAAATGTTAAGAGAAATCAGCAAACCAAGCCCTGAATTTGGAGAGGCAGCTCTCTCCTGCCTTTGAGGGGATCACCTGTCCACAGAGGGAGCAGACAGGGARGCTGAGCCCCAGAGCCTGCAAGGGCAGCTGAGTCATGAGTTCTTCAATTGCTGCTCAAACTGAGAGTCAAGCCATGGCCAGATACCCAGATAATTCCCCTGGGAAAATCACCAGCAGAAAGAGAGGCACCTTCAGGCTTGTAAGGCAGATAAATGGGGATTTTTGAAAATCTAAAGCAGAAAATGTGGGCACCAGTCATAAGTTCACATCCTTTTCTCAAGCAATCTCTRCATGACTTATTCCAGGCAATACAAAGTCCATGTGAGAGTTCAAAATTGTMTCCAGATTGCTTGACTCAGCCCTATCCTTCCCCTAGGCACACTGGCTTACATGTCCAGCAGTGGGTAAATGAACAGGGATCCTAAACCACYTTTTCAAAGGATTCTGGCAGAGCACTGTGTTGAAACAATGGGATATAGGTTCTCAATTCACTTAGTCATTTTTGAAAATAAACAGAGGGTTACCAAGGATCATGCTAAAAATACAGTGATGCTTTTTKCAAGTATTTAAGGCTTGCTATCTGCATATGGTGTGTCAGTCTCTTGACCTCTGCATGTAAGAGGACAACACTCAGAATTCACACACCCCTCTGGTGTTTCTGTCTGGCCCTGCTAACTGGCCCCGAACCAGTTAATGCTGCCTTTTTTAGGAGCATTTTCTAAAAGCCCCTGGAAAAACATTAGACATTGGGAATCAGATTCTGGCTTCATCAAAAAAAAAAAAAAAAAAAAAAAAAAAAAAACCAAAACAAAAAAAACAAACCCCCAAAAAAATCAAACCAGGACTCTCAACAGAGATGTCAGTGACTCAACAGCTCTCAGAAACCACTGTAAAATAAACATTAGGCAGTAATTGCTATGTAGGGGCTGAGCATCTGCTAAGAGGAACCATATTTTTATATGATTCTAACATATATAACTATGATTCTACCAGAGCAATCTATCCCCAGCAGAAATGTGGCTGAAGGGCAGAACTCCAAATGTGGAGTGTGCTTATACACAGCAGTTCCCCCTTGTACACCAAACACACTGAGTTCCACTAGTGAAATCACAGAAGGTTTTGGGTTGAAAGAGGATGCTTGACAATAAATGGTAGTATTTAAAGCCAACAGTTTTCTGGTTATTTGTGTGGTTTCATGTCCCCCAAAGCAAATGTCTCTGAGAACACCTTTGTGTGTGGGGTTTGGCCCACAGCAGGGAGAGGCTGCCCAGTGCCAAACCAACACTGAAATTTAACATGCTGAAAACCCCTCTCAGCAGGAATTATTAGCCAAAAATCCATGAAGGTGCTCTGCCAGCTATTTCCCTGTGCCAGGGAGCTGCTGTGGTCTGGTGGGATGTCTCTGCCACGCACTGCTCTGGGAGCCTTTGGAATAAACCCAACTTAAACCGTTCCTCACTGATAGTGAGACCCTGCTTGTCATCTTTGAACCAARCATTCCTGGGAAAACACACTCTGTTTGGGAGCTCAAACTCCTAAAAGAAAGCTCCTTTTGATGGTAAAGCTATGGTAAACTGGAGGAGTGTTTGCTCTCTGCCATAATCTTGGATAACAGAGCCAGTTTTCTAGACAGAGCTGAGCTTTGGGAATCGGCTATTCCTGTCCGACCCGGATTCCTYGCAGCAAGAATGCTTGCAATCCATGCGACTCTCTGTCCCAGGACAGCATGGCTGTGTAAACAGAAGGCTACAGTGGGATTATGCTGAARTTTCACATCGTACTCTCACAGCCARAGCAGCCTCCAAAGCCCTGGCTCTCTATTTTTACCTGTTGTGGGRCAAAACAGCATTATGTGGGAAATAACAGCTGGAACAGAGGAAAATCACTGTTCTCCTCTGTATGGCAAGAGAAAAGGGTGCAAGGCTGAACCAGCTTTATCAAAATGTGCCTTTTCTTATTCTAATAATGTATTGTATACAAGCACATGGCACGCTGGATACACCCAGGTGCTAAGCCAAGGCTGGAAAGCAATCCCAGTTTTCCATAGCTGCTGCAGTACCTAGAGTAGTGCAAACTGTCTGTCAGAAATTCTGAGAGCTCTCAGATCCCACTGGAGCAAAAAGGCAGAGCCAATAATAGCCAGGCTGAACAAACAACTACTGAAACCCTTGTCTCTGCACAATTAGACTCCTAAATGTCTTAGAAAAATCTGCTTCATGCTGCCAAAATTTGAGCACTTGTTTTGCAAACTTAATGACAGAATTGTAGCATTTACACAATTGTATAAACAACATCAGCACTAAATCTCAAAATCAGTATCTTACAGGCTTCCAGTTTTCCAGTCTTCCTCATACTTCTTTAAAAAAGACACAATTTTAAAGATTAAATTGTGCTTGCTAGCATGAGCATCATTATTACATTTGAGCTCTTGTCTCCATCCATACTTCTGACTAAACAGAAAAAACTGTTTTTTCTTTATTTATAAACTTGTATACCTCAATTCCAATTACAAGTACCAAATTCATTTCTGGAATTTCAATCTAGAACAAAACCAAGTTTTAGTGAACAAGGGTGGGGTTTTAGGCTGGCTATAAAATATCATTTGCAGCATACTCTAGAAAGAAAAAGAGTTGAACTTGACAAGTACAGCTGATGGAGGAGATAGGAGATRATAGATGACAACTGCTGCAGCTTTTAGTATCACTTTATCAGTCATGAAACAAGAGATTTCTGATGTGGAATGATCCTTATAATTCCTCTCAGATGCTGATAAATCCAACTGGCTGGAGAACTAAAAGTTCTGATCCAAAGTCTCTTAAAGAAACAGGCTTTGGAGAGTGACTCAATAAAAATTCCAACTCCCCCCCAAAGGCTGCCTGTCAGTGGAAAAAACAAAGAAGAGAGACTGAAGGGCAGTTAAGCAGTGATTTCTCTGAAATGTCAAGGATTTTGATCCTTGCACCCCCTTTAKAACACTGCAAACCTCCTTGCACCTATTAAAATGTCATGAAGGAAAAGAAGGGATGAAAACTTTTTGGGATCAAATCTGGCTTGTCTGGAATAAGGCACCATATAAACACAGAGAAAGGAGGCAATCCCTTCCCTGCAAAGTTTACAGCMTAACTGGAAGCAGTGGGGCTGGACACAGCACAAGGGAACAGTGAGGCCAGGTTGGCCATGGCACAGAACATCAGCTGCCTCCCCTCTCCTCTGCAGGAGCTCCAGCAAAGCTGCCAGAGCATGAAACCTCCCCATTTCACCTGAGAGGAGAAAATCACAGCTCGCCAAAAAACAAACCAGCCTTTAACCTTTCCAGTCTTTTAACCTTYCCATAAACTGTGCTTGTTTTCCCGTGCGAACAATGGCCTCATTGTTTGACTTAAAATACAGTACGTGACCTGTGATGTTAGGAAATGAATGAATTGTTGTGTTGTCAACAGTTGCTTTTTTTTCCATGCCTCCCTATATCTAGGAATTTCTTTCCACGCACTTTAGTTTTAAGGAAAACACARCACTTGTGAAAAGGCCGCTGATCCCTCAAGTCGACAAGTTATAGTAGGGAAATTATAAGACGTGGATTTTGAGTAATTCAGAAACTCCTAATCTCAGCCTGCTTTTCAAAAGAATTCCCTCCAATTGAGGCATGTAACATTAATTTTCAAGAGTTTACATTGCCCAGAAACTCTGATTTCAGACAYACAGCAGGCACTTTACAAAACTTGGCTACTTATTAAAATGCCAGAATAGAAGCACAGCTCTTCTGAACATCTGGCCAGACTGTGGGTATGTGACTCAAGATGACTGCATGAGAAAATACAGGCTAGGTAAGAGAGCAACAAAAGATTAGGAAGAAAAAATCAGACACTCATTCRATATTAGACATGAAGTCCCTCTTCAAACACTCATTGCTTACTACGAGTTCATTTAAATTTGGAAAAGATCCAAAACTGTTATGGCAAAGATGAAGATAAAGCAGAATTTTTACATAGAGCAGACAAGGTCTCCAAAACATCCATCTTCTCAAGGATTGGAGACAACAATGTAGTGATTAAGGAAGACAAACATGTGAAAAGGGATCCTTGGAGTTTAAATAAGCTTTTAAAAAGAAATTCAAAAATACTATGAAACATCCCTTAGGCAATCACACATCAGTTACTGGATCAGAACACTTCAATCAGTTCAGCAAAGGAAAGATTCTCACTTTTCTGACRCCCACTGAACATTGAAAGGATCTGTGAACATATGTTTGTGTAAAGGAAATGTTTACATAGGTTGAACTTGTTCTTGAATGAAAGGACAGGTGTGGAAGCTAYACATACAAATGTACATTTTCTGGGCCAAAGTGCTGTGTGACAAAGCTGATTGTAGACTTCATTACCCAKTTTAGCCAACAGCATCATAGCCTGAGCCAGCTTTCATTTCATTATATATTGCCTTGAGAGAGTTTAAATTTAGGAGAATCCTTTTTGGCTCCTTTTGGTCAGCAGTCTCCCTTCAGCCACTGCTTCCACGAGCTCCTGGGAAACAACCAAAAATATTCATCTGATTGCTCCTTTGTGGGATATGCTTATGTATCACAGCAATGTGAAAGAGATACCACTTCAATGATATAATGCATTTTTTGATCACAGGGTAAGGAATTATTACCCTACAGATCTGAGATTTTAACTTACAAAATTCTGTGTGAGCCCCTTGGGGGTAGGTCAAGAAGTATAAGGCACCCCTAAAATACCACCTTCAGAAAACCAGTTTAAATATATCATAAATTTTATAGAAATAGAAATAATCTACATAGAAAGAATATCAAAAGAGCAAAGGAAGGTCTCCCAAATAAGGACCCCTGTGAGCTAACAAGAATGACATTTCCATGTTAAAAAAAAAAATAAAAAAAAAAATAAAAAGAGGAAGGGGAGAAAAAGAAATCGTTCCACATAATGCAACAGCTCCTCAGTTAATGTAAACTGGCGCCAGTTCATTGAAGTCAATGGAGCTACAGTGATATGTACCAGCTGAGGATGGGCTCTCAATCTGTAGGCATTTGGCAAAATGCCAGCCTCTGTCTGCATACAGACTAGTATTGTGTATGTAAACACTGTCTGACTCTCTAAAAATCATAATTTTTAAAAAACGCTTTCTGRTGCTGGTGAATTTGTCGTGTAAAACAAACCGCAGGCTCCCTGCGTTCGACGCCTCCGTCCGAGCAGCAGATCCTGGCAGCTCTGTACAGGCTCTGGTTTTGCTCACCAAATTCCACCAAGCTGAAGGACCCAAAACACAAATCAGAGCAGAGCCCAAAAGAACAGCTGCATCCTCTGTCCTGGATAATAAAATGTTAACATTTCGTGCTGGCACTGCTGTGTGAAGGGTAAATTGTGTGTGAGGAAGTAAAGGGAGGGCGGTTAAGCTGCACCCCACTAAGAACCACCAGGACTTCCAGATTGCTCTCTCCACCTTCAATCATTCTCATATCCTCACACCATAGCTTAATACTTCATTGCCATCCTAGACCAAAGTCTCTCCTTCCCCACACTGAATAAAAAAASACTGACCATACCTTGCCAGCTTCCTACACCTGTTTTGGGAAGGAAGGGACAGAGTCCAGACCTATTTCATTCCTTAAACAGATTGACTCTCTGGGTTTCCACATTTTTTCCTCTCGTGTTACATTACATATCTTAACCTATCAATCTGCAGCTCATAAGAGACTCTTGTTCCTCACCAGTGTAACACCAATTTTTAAACAAATGTGTTAAAATAGAAGCACCTTGTGGGTATTCCAGAGATGTCAGTCTTTGGAGCTCACTGCCATTTTACTGTTTCCAAATGGAACACCACAATAAAGGAAKAAAAAGYCTTTGGAATCTTGCACTTAACCCAKMAACACTCTTTACATAAGCCATACKAAGCTAAAGGGAAACAGAATTTTTCAGTTGCCAATTATCCAATTTATTTTCATGAAGACATAAAACAAAGGAAGAAAGAGCACATGTGCTTTCTTCTAAGAAGTTCATGACAGGTGCTCATTTGAGACAGGTAGGAATGTCTGGAAACAGAGGCGCTAGGCAACAATAAGATCAGAGACAGCTGGACTTGGCTTTCAATTTGTTTATCAATATAYTGTAAAAGCAGTGGAGATTTCCATAAGTGTATACAAACCTGAACAAGATGGATAAATCTATATTGACTGTCCAGTTCTAATCATTTAAATGAAGTCATTAGGATTCATACCCCAAAGCTGAGCTTTAAGTCAGATACGTTCCAAGATTTGCTTTTTAAGTCACAGTTCTTGGAGGGAAGAACAAGTTTTTAATCTTTATCTGTGTGCCAGATTTAATAAACACATCTGCAAYAGACTGCTAACACAACCACTTAAAATATTTGGGTAGAATCTATGCCCACTTAAATATACTCTGTCATTTGTCCAATAAAATGTAATTATAAAAACAACAAATTCACAGATTTATGAAATATTTACATCTCATTTTAGGACCAAAACCAAATATAATTAATAACTATAAAAACAAGGGCTAGGAAACCACCACTGTTTTGTCATACTTTCATTTGTTGACAGTGGTTTTGGTTAATAGAAACATGTGGCCTGTGAAGAGGAGTGGGGATAATTTTTAGGTCTGATTTTTTAATTTGTTTGTTTGTTTGGGGTTTTTTTGTGATCACAGATAATGAAGGGAGAAAAAGTTAACAATAACCAACAAGAGATTTCACCMAGAATTCAAACCAATCAAAAACTGAAACCTGTTTTGATTGGAAATGAGGAAAAGGAAGTGGGTGCTGAGATCCAGATCTAAATTAGGTTTAGCYAGTGGTTTGGAGTTTGGTTTCATGACCAAGTCAGGGATGGCGTTCCCATACAGACCCGATGATGATGAAACCTKCTAAACTTGGATCATGTAATGTGAAATCTTGTAACCTGTCGTCTTGAGACTTCGGTCCCCAAAACTGGAAATCTTTTTATAGTCAGGGCTGGTTGACTGACACCACCATTTTCTTGTATCTTTTGGAATGGAGTCTTGAAGTTACTTTTCCTCAGTCACTGTTTTCCATGATCATAGAATCATCAGCATTGGAAGAGACCCTTGAGATCAGGACCCACCATTAACCCAGCACTGTAATGTGATGCACAGGAAGAACTTCTKATTAAAAACCTGACATTTACAACTGATATTCCAAATGTTTTAATTGAACTTTAACCATTTTGTCCTTCACACAGAATTACCTTTGGCTTTCACTGATCTATAGCARAATTCAAGATCCCAAGGAGCAGAAGGCAAGTAGCAGAGCACAGACCCCAAACTTCAGGAAAGCAGAAGACATCTCTTATAGGGAACTGATGGGTGGCATCTTGTGGGCTCTGAAAGACTGGGATTGTCTTCAGGGTCAAGTTCTTCTCACCACAAGACAGCTCCAAGCTTGTGCTCAGGGAATCAAGGCTGCAYTTGGCAAAACTGGGAAATCCTGGAAGAGTTCCCGTGCAAAAAGCCTTACAGATGGTAGAGGTAAGAGCAGGCTACAAAGAACAAACACAGAAACATTGCTCAGGCATGAAAGRAGGCATTTAGCAAAGTCAGGAGCCYAAACTGGCRTGTTAAAAACTACAAGAGCTTCTAGAATCACTCCAATAGCAGAAGAAGAAAAAGGACAGCATTTTGCTTTCGAATGCGATGGGTGAACTTTACAACAGCACACTCAGGTAAAGCTGAGGTGCACAACATTTTCTACATTTCAGCTTTCACCAGCAAGGTCTACCCAACCTTTTCATTCACAAGTAGGGCTGAAGGACAGAAGTTCTAAATAGTGAAAGCAAAGTCAGGGATCTTTTAAAAGATCCTGACCCTTGCAAGTCCATCCTACCAGAAGGGATAGGGGCAAAAGAGCAGGCACCACTGATGGCATGGTGGGGACACCCTCTTACCATTGACAGAAAATTATGGAGACAAAGGSAGGTCCCCAATGACTGAAAAAGGCRAATGTTTGACCCATTTTCAGAGAGTAACTAATGAAGATGACCTCAAATCCTTGATGCAGTAGGTCCTTTCCTGGAACACTTTACAGGACTCCGCAGGGAAACTCTGCTTCCCAGTTCCTTATTGTCCGTGTTACAGAACTTTCTAGACTGCACTGATCCATGACAATGGCAACATCAATTTGAAAAGACAAAAATGTCTTTTCAAAAATGTGCCACCAAGGCCAGGAGTGTGAGTGAAGACAGTYTGTTCCCAGATCTGATGATCCAAGTCTGTACTGCTGCCACTGGCTATTAATTCAGTGTTCAGAAGCCACAGCATCTGTGTAGTCCCACAATCTACAGTACAGAATTATTTCTATAAATGGAAGCAGTTATGCTGGYAATTGTTGTCTTTGGGTCAAACTAAGATGTGAAAAGATGTGCTTAAAGCAAAATTCACCCCTTTACTGACGCAAGATTCGCTCTTTTCTAAAAAATAAAATAAACATTGCTTTTGCAATAGGTCCAGCTCTTTCTTCTCTGTGTATGTACATGTATATACATAAATACATTTATGTATACATGCATTTCTTTATGTGTGTGTGTATATATATATATATATATATATATACATACACACTCCCCTCTCCATATAAGGTCTTGGTAAATACAAAATGGATTTGACTCGGAAGGGAAAGAGACAGTTTAATTTTAATAGGCCAAGCACACATATCAGAAAAAATGAAAGACCAAAAAAAAAACCAAAAAAAAAAAAAAAAATCCCAAACTAAGACCATGTAAGGTATGTATCAACCAGTTCTGAAAAAGGTTCCCACTGGAATTATTCCAGACTAAAACAATGAGTCATCCCCTAAGGAATCCTGTCCTCACATGAAATATATAAATCATTGTCCATTTTGGAAGGATTACGCCAATAGCACATATCATTAAAATGTTATTTCTTTTAATAGTGCTAAGGCAAAATCCAGCATTTTGTTCCATAGATCCTGATTCGCAGCGTTACCAGGACGGTCCCCCAGGGACAGAGTCACAAGGACATTTAGTTCTTGCACAGTCAATGTATGTTCCCATATGCCTCAGCAAATCTGGCCAAATGCAGCTTTAAGAAGTTCCCTCCCTTTTTTC
>NW_026623333.1:2024444-2034865 GCF_030028575.1 Malurus melanocephalus
GTAATGCCTAAAAATCTCAGTGCTCGGTTTATAACACAAGCAGCTTCATGACTTCTCAAATTCAAATTTGTCTAAGTTCTATAATCTCGGTACAGAAATTACTTCTAGAACTTCTGCTGTTTGCTGGGGAGGATAAAGAGGTGCTATGCTGCCTAAGGAAAAGAAATAAGCTGAAAAATCTTAATGGAAAGCATAAGATTAATGTCACAAWAGTTGGGGTAGATAGAAAGAGTTCATTGTACGGCGTTCAAAAAGAACAAGATTTACTTTCTATCAAGTGTTTCCTATTCAAAACCTAGAATGACAAACACAATTTCCAGTACATGATTTTGAAGAAAGGCCTCTCATATGTCACTGAAATATCATACAGATAAATCAACTGCTACTCCTACATATAATTTGTTCTTCACAACCCCCAAATTCTTCACTCCAAGTGTCACTGAACGTGTATTGTATAAATATGTGCCCCCCACTAAAGCTGTCTTGAAATTCCAGCTGGAAGGACTGGTCCCTAACTTCCATGGCAAGAGAAACAGAGCAGGGATTCTCCGTTTTCAAAAGGGAACTCACTCATCTGCATAGCTAATGAAGACATCTTTGGCATTCCTTTTCTTTGGGGCATTTTCTCTGGAAGCATTTTTCTCTGGAAGCATTTCCTTCACGGTCTCAGCCAAGGGTTCACAAAGCAGCAGCACCATTTCATTCTGCACCCTGTGGAGACAGTGGCCATTAGTCACAGTCAGAGCCATGGTTATACCACTCCTCAGGCATCTGGGACATGAAAGGGGGGACTGGTGAGCACTGACAATGCTGCTGAGTCACTGCTGCTTCACTCTGGCCCACTCCTGACCAGTCACATCCCTGGAAATGAATGGTTTAGATGCWGAGGTCAGCATTTGAAAGRTGCTCCACCACAGCTCCTGTGAAGMTGAAGAAACACAATCTMTTTGGTCAAGGCTGTAACATTAAGCACACGTGSTACCAAGTCTCAGTGTCAAGAGGAATTTATTTTTTTTTATGGATAAGTACATATGAACAATTGAAATAATCATGGAAAAGGTTATATTCGATTTTTTTTTAAAGTTACCTAAACAAACATTATAAATATGGTGTGCTGGAACACATAAATAATTTTTTTCCAAGCCTATCAATTTTATTTTATTGTCCCAAACGAAGCTATAATTCCATGGTGCGTTCAGGAACATAAAATGATTCGTGGGACTCTGAGGAGGAAAAAGCTTAGTAACGAGCTTTGCAGTCAAACCAAGCACTCCTCATCAGTCCAAAAATAGTTCCATCTTTACAATCTATTTCTCTGTGATTTSTTTTAACTTATACAGACTGCTACTGCTGCTTCCCTTGGGAGAACATACCACAACAGCTTTCACCACCAGGAAAGTTTTCCTGACATCCAGTCTAAATATGCYTTTTTCTCAGTTTTACCCCATTAGTTCTAATTAAAACTCCTCTGTATCAGGTGAAAGCTGTTCAGTCTGGAGCATTTGCATTCAGTTATTMCTYGTGGGCAGCTCRCTGTGCWTCACTTTACACTCACATTAGAGMTGACAACYRTCTGAGCACAGCAAAGCTCAAARATCAGGAAAAGATCRGGATTGCTCCAGCTTTAATCAAGGRACCACATTTCAGACTTYTGSTAAAGAYTTAAGTGCAAGCTGTTCTGGTAGTACAATATTTTGTAAAGCAAGAAATTTGAATTTCCAGTGCTGGGGACAACAAATATTTGTCTTCTTCTATAATGTTCATATAAATTCCTTCATCAAGTTATTTACTTTTCAAAACCATTATTGTGTTTACACAATATCTAGACCCATAATGTTCAGGAAAAGAGAAAACAGAACACAACTGATTTTAAACTTAACCATGAACRATCCTCACACATGGCTTTGAGGGCAGCCATCATAAAGCTAGTAATTTTTGAAATATTTTGGTATTTTTAGGCATTGTATTTTAAGTAACAAAGGTAGAAAGATAACAACCTGAGCTATTGCTCTGCTCCATATTCCTATTGATAGGAAATGCACTAAGAGTAAAGCTGTGAGTTTGAAACATAATTTTATATACACTGTGGAAAATTAGTACTCAGATTTAGTTTGGTCCTGGACAAAAAGAAAGAACAACTAAAAGATATATCAAAGACTGAATGAGCAGTTTGACTGAGCCATCACAGCAGTTCCCTCAAGCAAGTCACTAAGGACRTGATCCACAACCACTGAAATCAAGGAAAAGATTCCCACTAATGCCTACAGGCCATGGATAAGGCCTTTAAAAATCTCTGTGTCTCTGGGRTTTCATCCATAAAGTGGAGATAACATTTTACTGCCCAAGTGTTGAGAGGACAACTCTGTTAATCTGTGCTGAGTGAATRCAGCCATGRGAACCACACATGGAAAYTCCKCAAAACATGAGATGGAAAGAACCCYCCCAGCTGAAAGCTAGAAGGGATTTATCATTAGACACTTCCATGAATGTGTAAAGTTGGACACAGTTTGTCATAAGGTGGGAATTGTGACTCATGTGGATACCAAGGGCCCGTATTGATGTTCTACTTTGCATCAAATCACAGTTTGCACCAAGGATATTCAACATTCCTTCTTTTCTTTTTCAAATTATTTTATTTTTGAGCCCTGCCTTCCTCCTCCCATTCCCCCAGCAAGAAGCTGGCAAGGGATGTGGAGCATCTGGGTTTGAAATGACAGCTGGAGGGTGAGACAGCGTCAAGCGCTTTGCTSGCTTTTGCTTTGGTCTTCTGGGAATGAACCAAAACGAGATTTCTTCACAATAATCGCCCCATCTTTTGCCCTTGAATAAACTTCAGAAGGGATCATGAGCCAAGTCCACTTTGGGCAAATCAGAAGGAGTTTTCATAGCCCATATTCCAGAGCTGGTTGGAAAACAGGATCTCTGCCCCGTGGGAAATTCCAGYGTTCCAAAACATGTTTTGTGTTCCCACTTGGAACAAATAAAACTTTTTTTTTCAGTAGGAAGGTTTCCTCAAAAAAGTTATCATTAAAAAGTTAAATTCTAAATACAATTTAACTTAGAGCATGACACAGACATAGAACAGTATATGAAATATGAGTAGTAAATTTTATCAATATTATTTAGTATTAAATATTACAATAAAAAATCAAACAAAATAGAAAACAAAAAATAAAAATTAGCAAAATTCCATATCAAAATAAAAAAAAAATGTGCCTCTCAAACAAGCTCAGACAGTGGACTGTGTGAGTGCAAGTGCTTTTGCAATAATGAAGACACCTTGGAACCTCTCTGTGGCACTTCCTTTGGGAGTGCAGAAAACGGCATTGGTGTCATCAAACCATTTTTGGTTCAGTTTTTTTTATTCTTACATGACACTTGGTACATACTTGAGCATGTATTCATCTAGGATTCATTGCAGGAAACCCCTAAGGCTGTAATGACCTGCACTGTTTAAGCAGTGGCTCTAAATTGCTCCATCTGTAGCCCCAAACACCGGATAGAGCAGGATTTTTTTAAATTTCAGTAAAAATGCTCTTATCAGGTCATTGATACTGCAGCTAAAAGGCAGCAGATATATTTGGGTTGGTTATTGGAATAGGAAGCACATCCCACACGTGTACTTAAGCCCCACACCTCAGTGCTTTGTGGGGAACAGGACACAGACAATGAGCTCTCTATGAGAGAGGCCTGGGGAATGCTAACACGGCCAAACTCCTTGTGCAAGCACAGGAATATCAAAGGCAGGCAAGGACCAACGGGAAGCTTGGAGACAGACTCCTTTTCACAGACATTTGACTAATCTGATGATRTACCCGCAGCACTATGTGCGCTGGGCGAGGAACCTGCCTCTACAAGCAGTAACCTTTGCCTGTCAGCAGGGTTTACCTGAAGGGGAGCAGCACCATGGCTTTGCACAGCAGAGCTCCCACCAGCCTCAATTACAGCATGAATACCTCGGGTATGAGGCTATAATGCAAGAGGAAAACACTGGTGTGGCTGCATGAGGTTGATTTCATCTGCTCATGCGCCCTGACTGCCTCAAATGGGATTTCAGAAGGCAAAGAAAAGAGAAAATTAGACCAAGATGCCTTCAGTCTATGTCAGCAGCACTATCAATATCTTCATGATATCCAACAGACAAGGCAGCCACAGAAAATTAAATGAAAGCTGCAGCAAGCAGATAATTGGGGCATTCATCTAAAGGAATCTCTGTCTGAGAAGTGGCTGTGAGTAAACACGAAAGTGTGAAGTGCTGCTTCGGGCATGTGGACTCATGTTTGCAGGTTGGGATGTAAACAGACAGCTCTGCGGGCCAGATCCCAGTCTCTCAGCAGCTCAGGGAGATTTATCCTGAGCTCAATCAAATCTGCATCAAGCCCTCAGTGGATACAAACATTTCTCCTCCTGGCTGCACAAGACACTCCRTTGGTTTTGCTGTTGGCTCCTGTGAGCAGCGAAGGGCTGCATTCATAGGGGCTCCTGAGAGATGAGCTGCCACTTGGTTGTTCTTTTCCTTCCCTCCCTTCCTCCCTCCATGTCTGACCCCTATCACCAAACCCTACAACTGGAGCAGGKTCTTTTTGCCCCTTTTCCTATTTTCTGTTCATTATTTATGCTGACACGCAAGTGGCCCTGAKTTATCAGGATATTGTCCATCATTCCATTACACAATTACTTTTTAGATTCTCCATATCTCAAACTGCTTCTCCAAAGGAATTGCTTYGGAGCCAGGGATTATTTACTGGCAGCCATGAGTGTGTCAAACCCTCCAGATGTTTATTATTACTATTACTTTCCAAGGGTGTCAGCCAATAGCTCTGTTTGTGGCTCRCCCTTCGCCAGGACATCAGATAACKGCAGCTCATAGTCCTGGATGGAGYATTGGYCACCCTTTGATCCAGAATTTGCTTTGCTTCCTGCTAGGCTGTAAAATGGCYGAGCATTAGTCCAGGAAACTGGTCTCACCACTTGGTTGGTACTGAAATACTTCATTTATCAGCCAAAGGGACATTACAGACTGTTAAATTGACTAATTCTGAATTTGGCCTTGTAAATGGCTGACAATTCTGTGGCAGGGTGTATTATTGGCAGATAATACAGGGAATATTTTAAATGGCACAAGCTTTATCCATCAATCAGTGCTCAAGATAACCTCTGTATTGGGAAAGGTGAACTTTCCAACAGGACRGAGGTAGACAGTGTTCTTTGGAAATTTCATTCTGCTTGTCCCAGCACATTTTCTCTCCCTCCTCAGTGTRTAGTTTTCTGCTCTTCTTGAACCTCAACTTTTTACATGGAATTAATTCCAGAAACATATCCTTCAAATAACTAGAATAAATCAGCTGGGGGCCCCTGGGCTTCCAGATAAATCTCCATGCACACAAGTCCTATTAAAATCAAGCTTGTCCCAAGGTCCAAAAAGCAGAACTCAGTCTGCTCCTCTTCCAAGCAACATCCCAAAKACAGAAAGAGCTGAAGGAGGGAGCACAGAATTAGGAAAAGCAATTCCTCCAGCAGAAGCAGCAGCAGCAGGAGCCGCCTGCTGCCGAGGATGTGTGCCAGGTACTGGGTGGAGATAAAGCAGGGGATGAATGGACAGTCTCCCGGGGATTTCTGCCAGCTGCCTGACACTCAGAACTGAGCTAACCTGTGCCATGGGTGGGGCAGGGCATCAGGAAACCATAATCRCCTCCCAGCTGTTCCTTCCTTCCTCCACCCATGCTCAGTGCTGCGGAAGCCAAGCACGGAGGAGGGTTTTGGCAGGGGAGCAGTAATGTGCCAGTGGCAGAACATGTGTTGAGCTCATAGAATTYTGTGGATGCAAGGATCAACATGCCTGTGCTCCTCTCCTGAGTCCAGGAGAAAGCTGGATTATATAAAGCAGGCTAACAGAGGTAGGGAGCAAACAAGTGGTTCACTCGCAATGTTTTTATGGATGAAAGTCAGCTCTGTTTTGTTTTTGCTGTGGGASAATTCCTGCTGCAATAATAACTTTCATTTTTATGGATCCCTCATGCTTAACAAATTGACAGACTATTTATCTAAGCACCCCTTCTCCCACCACGGAAAGGGAGTGGCCTCCTTGGTAAAACATGGTGAATGTTTTGGGGCAGGGCTCCAAAAGTTCTGGTCAGTTTGAAACAGCAAATGGCTGGATTTCCAAAGCTGTCTGGAGCACACCAAAGTACCAGCTCAGGCTCTTACAGGCATCCAAAGTCAGGCAGAGTTCCTGTTGATATCCATTAGAGTTCAGAGAGGATTAAAATTCCTGCTGAAGTCCAAGTAGCTAACTGCCTTGGAAGTTTAGCCTGAGAAAAAATTCCCTTGAGACAGGCAGCGATCATCACTGTGCTAGAACCTGACTTGGCACGCCACTATCAGCAATCAGCATCTTGAAAACCGTGCCAGAAAATCTATTTTCCCCCCAAGAGAATAAATTCTTTCAACTCACCAAATGGATACAATTTATTCTACCCTAGTAGTCCCAAAGTAATATTAAATCATGAAAAAGGATTAAAAGGACACAGAATTACTTTATTAGTATTCTTGCACAAGGTTCCTGTTCTCTGAAACCTCAACAACAACATTCTTTGATGCATCACTTAGACTTTTTAAATACTACCCAAGATGGTATGGCTGTAAAATTTACRGTTGAAACCATCAATTTGCAAAACATGTTCATCTTTGCAATGTTCTGACAAAGTTTGCACTCAAGTTTAAATATCAGAGGTTTATTCTGAGCTGAAAACCTGTCTGTGTTAGAGGCCACGACTCACGTGGGACTGAAGTTCAGATCTGTATTCAAACCAATAAAAGGGGATTATTGGCACAATGATTTATAGATGGACCAGCAGTCACTACAAATTCTCCCTTCTCTTGCCCAAAAGTCTATAACTTTATGACTTGATTTCAAAATTATTTTACTCATAAATCCCTGAAAATGGTTGCTGATTGGGGCTGTAAGGTTAGAAAACTGTCGGGCATGTAACGAGTATTAAATCTATGTTTCACGGACCTCACTGAAATGAGATTTTTTTAACTGTGCTAGTGCTCCTGACCTTGAAAGCCCCAAAAATCCAAGCCTCAAAATGCCTCAGTGAACACGTTTAACATTTTCTTATTCCCCTTCTGTATTTTACCTTTTCAGRTATWAAGTTTTTCCCTAAAACTGAGATTCTTTGGTTAAAATAAAAACCACAGTATTCTCAATAAAAGTAGAGAAGATATTTTTCTTTCACTTCTTTTTTTTTTCTTTTTTTTTTTTTTTTAAACAAGACATAATAAAACTGCTAGTTACAAAGAAACTGGAATACATTTTTCCTAATGCACATCTTGCTGGGAAGGATCACAAAGTAGAGAGCRGAGCAGCACAACATTCCAGCCTGAATTCTCTACAGACTCTCTCACAGGCTGGCCCAAGCAGTTCTCATTGCCAAAGTGATGTCAAGCATGGGTAAGAAACCCAAAAAGCTCTAATCTATCCAAGTTTGAACATGAAACACTGAAACAGCTCTAAAACATTCACCATAAGAYGCTTTCCCCAATGAAAAGCAGAGATGAACACTTCAGTTTCCAAAAGAGAAAGAGGGAACAAATCACACCCTGCGAGTCTGTAATGGAAAGAGAATTGCAGTACGTAGCTTTCCCCTCTCCTACACCAGTGACTAACAACGGGCCCAAGACACTTCTCCCCTCCTGAGATGGGAGGGAAACATCCCAGGAAAAGTCTCATGTTCATTAATTGGAGGAGGGGAAGGTTTCAGCCAAACCAAAATGAAACTAAGTAAAGTTTTCCAACAGCCMAAATCAAGTTCATGTGTTCCATTAGTAAAGAAGAAAACCGGTGTTGGAGAATAACGGACTGGGTTTTCCAAAGCTCTCTCTGCAGGGACCTGGGTCACAGGGAAAGCTGAAAAAAAACTGGTTTTCTGGCAAAAGAGTAGCTGAGCAGGAGGAAAAAGTACTAAAACCCTGAGGTGGACTGTTCTGCTGGGGTTCCCAGTCTGTGTTAATGCTAAATTTSTGTGATGTTGTGATTCTAAASTGCAYGATGCTTAGCCCAGCTCTGATTGTRCAGCCTGCATGGGGCAAGGGAGTCCTTTGAAAACCTGGTGCATGGAGTCCACGTGCCATTGACTTAACAGGAAAAATCTTTTGAAGGGCTTTTTAAGCTCTTAAGATGRAGGCACACACAAGTAATTCCAAAAATGACATCACAAAATTAAAAAATGCAAAGTTCAGAAATATGAAGTTCATAAACTGAATTCAGCCCCATCTCTAACAAAAAGAATATGCAGTGTGAGAATAATCAGCACACAAATATCTCTAGCAAGGAAATCTTAAAATAAATTGAATTCGTGCTGTGCTAACCATACTCATCCAGTGATAATGCCTGCATAATAAATGAAAAGGRAGAAAAGGAAAGAAGAGAGAAAAGTAAAGGCACTGAGGTGCCACAGATGCAAGACATGGACAGAACATGCATCATGTACAGTCAGGTACAGCACTTTCATGGTTGCTTGCTATAGGAAAAACTTTTCTACGTATGCAGCCCTGCCACTTGGGAGTAAAGTGATCATTTTTACTGAACTGCAATAAAACTTGATGGCTTCCCCCACCCCTTTGTATCCTCCAGCCATCACTTCCTGCTAGTCCTTCAAATTCTCCAGCTCAGAGTGAAAAACAGCTCCTTCCATCTCAGAGTTAACAAATACAGGCTATGCCTCTTTATTAGCATTGCATTTTGTCTGTAACACTCTGACATTCTCAAATATCATTTTAAATAACCTTTAACCTATTATTTATCTGTTTACTTAGTAGTAAGGTGGGTACATGAAATCATCTGCAACACCTTGTACTTTGCCAAGCAAAATCCAGCTCTGTTGTAGGATTATTAAGCAGCAGGATGTCTCTCACCATGCCTAGCACCAGGGACTGAGCCAGGAACCTTAAACCATGAATCACTTCAGCCTGAGCTAAATCCAAGTWCTGTACTCAGGATTTTTATTAGACATTGCCTGCTTCATTGGCCTCTCCAAGAATTAGATGTGTCCTCTCTGCAGTGAATTCAGCTTTGGGTTTTCAAACTGCCTAAGGTAACACTTTTCTCCTGGATAGCATTTGTAATGTCTGAGCATTTTGTGAAAAAAAGGGTTATGTTCAACACCTCCACACGAGCGAGTTACACAGAGGAAGTGACTTACCTGGGAGCAAGCTCGGGCCAAATGGTTGATCAGATTCAGGTATTCTGAAAAGGATATGGACAGCTCAGAGGAGTCTGAATGACAGCTGCCTTCTAAAGTGCTGCAGTTGATTCAAGTCTTCAGGTTTATCCTAAACTGATTCACTGAAATTATGACACCATTAACTGATCTAAGTAAAATAAATCTGTGTTTTCAGTAAGGCACATAAGAAAATATAAATATGTATTTCAAGAGCGTGATTCACTCCATTGCTTGCTGCTCTCAGGAAAGAGTCAAACACTAAATGCAGACTCCAATGTGACCATCATTAGTGCCACAGGAATTGCTGCTGCTCACATCAGTGCTGTTGATCAGCTCTGAAGCACAAGTGTGAGGCAGCTGGGGACACATGTCCCTTCTGTGTGTGCTGCACCCACTCTTGGGTCACTGACAGACCTCCAGCTCTGTGCATTTGGCTTGATGCTAACTCTGACAACTGACAATTTTTATGTGTTTTTTTTGTTTTGCTATGCTATGCACACCCTCTGATGAGTTGCATGTATTCTAGCTGCAAGTAAGTATTGGATGCAAAGGARCTCTTTCATAAGAAATAAGAGCAAAGCTCAGCATGCACAAATTTGATTTAAACAAGCTCCAGGGGTATCTATACTTTGTATTTGGGGTCTATTTTAATATTGCATTGAATAAGAATTTTAATGGAATAAAGACAGAAAAAGGGAGGTGGGACTCTTAATAGTTTCACCCATATATTTCCAAACTTTAGCCATCATGGCAAGTTCTCTCCCCTTCGAGGCTGTTCTGCATTGCCAAGCTCTCCCAGCAAACAATAGCACCAAGGCCCAATTTCTCCCCTTAACACATCCTGGTTCTGTTTCATGAAGCCAGTCATTTTTATGAATGGCACATTATTATGACCAAAAACAGAAAGAAGAGGACCAGGTGCGAATGCACCCAGTGACAAGAGGGGACAAGAGGGGACAAGAGTGAACAAAGCATTTTGGGTTATCAGCTTTTGGATATTTCTGTTGCACAATGCACATTTTAGCACTGAGAATCCTCCATGTGAGCATGGCCTGTGCTAACCCATCTGTGCTGCTCAGGGTAGGATCCATGCAGACTGACATGTGTGTAAGTGCTGTGAAAGTGTTTCAAGGTTTATTTAGTTACACCTTTTTCATGTATGCATTTTCTTTTGGAAAAAGAAGTGCTCCAGTT
>NW_026623333.1:2035139-2131927 GCF_030028575.1 Malurus melanocephalus
AGAGAGAGGCACAAGCAGGCTGTGCTGGCAAAGCGTGCTTTTCAAATAAAGCCTCAGTGCTCAGAAACAGACAGTCTCCKCTCTCATTCTGAGTAATGTCTGCCTTCTATTCAGCAGAATGGCCCACAATGAGAGTAACAAAGACATGCCAGATGAAAAACATCACACTGCGAGATCCCTGCTCGCTGGAGAAAATCCTATAATTGCTTACTGAGATGTTTCCCTCAAACTATGCAGGGAATAAAAAAGGGATGCCTCATGTTAGAAAGGCGGAAGGGGAAAAAAATGAAAACTATTTATGTCCAGATTATTTCCTTTTAAAGTCTTAGTCTGATCAAAATCTGATTTCCATGGATTTTGCTGCAGAGCTCGTATGGGGTTTCCCCAGCTTGGGTCCTGTAAAGACCCATTCACGCTCATACCAAAAAAGTGCTTGGCACCAGTTCTGCTCAAGTGGGACTGAGGGCTCGCTGGSAGGCTCCAGCCAGGAGAAAAGCTTGTCCACGTGAAGGGCCTGGAAAGCTGGGCTGCAGAGACATGTGATTCCAGCTCATGTGCTGAAAGTGGCCGCAGACCTGGCTGGGAGAGGCAGCTCACGAGGATGCAAATGTATTGATTAGCGAGGACACTGAATTGACCAGGGTTTTTTTAATGGTATATTATTCATCATTGTAGATCATGGTTAGGCAACTAATTCAGTTACCTGACTTGCCTTGATTTCCTTTGGGTTAACATGARCTTCTCTTCCAGGCATTATTTTATTTGTGTTCATGTGCCTCACAAATAATGAGCCATCCCAAACTACTTACTCAGATCAATACTCATTTTTCTTTTCAGAGWAACTATTATTCATTTTTCCATTTCATTTTATAGCAGAGAATCATTACTGAGAATATTAATAAAAAAGAAGTCTATTAAAATCATACATCAAAATCAAAATGTGTAGGTTGAAAATAATTAATTCATTGAAAATAAATCCTTTGAACTATTTGGCAAATATTCATGCATGAAATTCACATTCATATTGATTCTGTTGATGAAAAAAGTAGAAAAAGTTTAATACTATACATTAGTCAAAAAGTTTCATCAACACCGTTAGCTAACAGCATCTATTACAAAACTTACCCGGGTCCTAAACAACAGAAGATGAGAGAGAAGCAAAAATTAACACCCAGTGTATTTCTAGAGAGTAACAACCTGCCTAGAGATTCTTCTGTCACTTCTTGACCAGAAGGTTTGATGGGTTTCTGATTTTAACTGACATTTTAACTCAAGCTGAAGTTACAGTCCCATCCTAAATCATCAGAAATTCAATCTCTACATTGTACTCAGAATTGAGATCAGAATAATCCCAAATCTCCCCTGTCCATTCAAACCCCAGAATCTTGGGGTAACATCACCTTTGAATGACAGACATGGCCTTTTCTCTCAACTGGAGGCTTTAATGTATCCCACATTCTAARCAGACTCTGTTGCCAAGGAAAACCAACAAAATACCTGTGGAAGTCTGCTCTGCAAGGCCTTCACCGAGCTTGCAGCAKAGCACATTCTCACACTCAGGCATCCTTTTCAGATTTGGGAAACTCAGTATACAGATGGCTCTGGCAGGGACAGCTGCTGAGGAGGGAGGGGGATTTCTTTTGGGGTTTCTTTTGGTGCAGCATTTGGCTGTGAGGTTACCCTACAGAACAGCACCTGTACAAGACACTGCTAACCAGAAACCTGTCTGAAGAGCTTAACATTAAACCTCTATTTCCATTAAATTATGATGATTCATTGCTGATCCAAAACACCTTCAGAACCAGGCCCAAGATGTGGCATAATTCATTCATCTTCTTTGATCCAGAGGAAAACAATGGGTTGAAGCGAGCATATTTGGAGAAGGGCCTTTTTGATGGGATTTTCAGCCTGRTTTCTTCTGGAAAGGGGATTAGATAATTGATTATGAGTTGATTACTGACCTTCATCCAACTTTGAAGCAAACTGAAATGATGTTTCAGTTACRTTTTCCCCAACTGAGTGTTTTTAAGTAATGTAAGTTTCAAATGCCATGGCTTCTGCTTTGTGTATTTTGATTCTTTTAAAACAGAGGAAGTCAGTGGAGTTGAAACCTCACCAGAAATTCTGTTCAGCAAGAATCCTTACCCAGCAGAACTGCTGTGCTAACAACAATGTGTTCGAGCACATTTATATGGCCCCCAGGAAGAAATGTACCTCACCCAAAACCTGACAGCAAGAAAATACCATTTGACTTCAGGGAGCTTTGGATTAGACTTGAATGATTAGTGACCTGGGGCAAAAATAGCAAACTATTTAATACCACTTCTCTGGGCACTCAAATCATCATATTAAAATCCATTTTATCATTGGCAAAGTCAATCRGGTTATAAACGCAAACAGATGTTTTAACGTGTCTCTGGCATTTGGCTTCAGGCAGAGTAAATTGAACATTGTCAGTTTCATACAGTTTGGTTTCTGTGAGGTTAAAGTAAACCAAATTATTTCTCCCACAGCGTTTTCACTCGCTGTCACCACAGTGATGTTTACTTTGTCACACGCGATAAAAGCCTGGCTGGCCCAATGACACCGAACCTGAGTCCGATGGAAAAATAAGGAAAAGGGAGGAGATTCACTTGGAGCTCACTATCTGTGCAAACTGAGCTTTTCAAGGTTTGCCCACCCATAAACCAAGGCACATGATTTTGTTATCCTTGGAGCCCGCCTGTCAAAAACGCCGTCAGCGTGTCCTGTGGCATTGGGCTGCTTCCACTGGGCATGATAACAGTGTTGTGCTAAGTCATTCCCAAATGCACTTTGATATACTGTGCACATGAGCTAATGCACACACACATTGAGGTACTGCATGCTCTGGAACATGGGGACAGCAGGCAGGATGGGAAAAACAGGCTGAAGTGGGGAAAAAAGGAAAAAAAATAAAGAAAAAAAGCCAAAGGGACTCTACTATTCCTGTAAGTGGAGGGAGCACATTGTTCAGCTGAGGCACAGGCAGTGCCTTGCAGGGCCTATCACTGGCTGACAGAATTAGATTCTGATTCATGCTCTGTAGCTCGTGTAATGCCAGCCCRGGACGAGAGCCTTCCATGGGAACATTTCAGCCGGTCCCCTCCTTATCAGCCCCAGAACAGCTGCCAGACTCTAAGGTCGCTTGATAGAGAATTTAATTCTTAAGATTGCACATTAATTTCTAAATTCTTTCTTATCCCTGTGCTGTGATTTGAGACTGCATTCAATGCAGCCCAGCACAGGGCAAGCCTTTCCCATCCACACCCCTCCTTCCTGTCTGCAAACTTCCTTCCTATAGATTTACCCAGACATCTTTGAGCTAAATTAACACCCTGTGCACTTMTTTGACCAAGCAGTAGCAGATAGGAAACCTGATTTTGACCTCTTACTGGCTACAGRCAGAGAGATTTTAAAACACCCTGTGCATGTAAAAGTTGTAGTTTATTCATCTGCCTTTACCATGAAGGAAAGGGATATTTATTTTCACCCAGCAGCTAACCACTGCAGCAGATCTTTAAAATAATGATTTCCCACCCTATCAATTCATTGTCAGGCAGAGCTCACTAATGGCTACAAAATGGTTTCAAATCCCTCGACATATTATGCAATTTTTTAACAAATATTGCCCTCTTTTATAATCCTCTGCCCTTTCATATTCATATATTTTTAAATCATCTTTACTACGGTCAAGAGCACTGCAGAATAAATGCAAACAAGCAACCAGTGATTGAAACTTTTGGCAAGTCAGAGTGGAATTGGGTTACAGTGGAAAAATCCAGTATTAGAGTTCAATATGACCAGGTCTCCTGCTTCGCTTAGGACAGTTCCAGGTTCCACAATTGTTTCCTGGAAGGATGTGTTCTGTGCATGTAGCAAAATGAACTCTGTGTGTGAGACAGAACCAGAATCCTCTGCTTTCCTTGATAAATTGGCCTCTTTGATGTTAAGTTACCAATGGAAAAGGGACTTCCTCTCCAGGAGGGTAAGGAGCAGAGTGGGTATTGCCATTTGTGTGCTTTCCAGACTGCCTAGTTATGGGCAGTCCAACAAATTAAGTCAAGCAGATAGATACAATTAATTTATTCAATATCTTTAATTCTGAAACCAAAATAACAGCTCTGTTCCAGATGACTGCAACTGAAACCAGGCCCTCAATAAATAGACAATTGCAGGAACCCTGGTTGGACCAGTGATGTGTCTGGCATGATCACACCATGACCAACAAGCCCTTCACAGGAAGGTGCAAGATATTGAAGAGGAGACAAACACTGAAAAAATGTTGAGAGGGAGCCCCATTCCTTCTTATTCTGCCCCAAAAACCATTTGGCTTCTASCCTGACTTTATAAACATAGCCTTCTTTCATCCCTGATATTTTGATTGTGAACAATCTCATTAGCCTTAGAAATGGAATCCTACCAAATTTCAGACCTCATGAGGGGAACAAGAGCCACAAATTGGTTATACTACATTGTACCAAAATAATGTCTGTTTTGCTGCTTTCCAACACTATTGCCTCCCTCCCACCTTCTCATCCTCTGCAACCTGAGCCTTATTTCACGTATTTATGTTAATAGTTGTTCCCTTTTCCTCTGTCATTTCAGCAAGAATAATGGAAGACAACCATCAGGCAACCAAGGGTAACAGAGAGAAAGAAGATCAAGGTCAATGCAAAAAGAAAATTTAACKTTGCACAGTTTTATCCTGTAGTTAGTGATAACAAATTCCAGACCATGGTTATAAAGAGCRTCCTGGAAATGTAATGCAAGCTGGGGAGAAAAGACCTGTGTGCCCACATTTCAGTCAAAAGATCACAAATAATTKCTTGGATGGAAACAACCATTCTGAGGGGATAATGAGGTGGGAGAGGGCTGATGCTGATATGCACTGACTTCCCTCCTATGTATCAGACACACGGCAGTGCCCAGGGTTTATGGTCATAATTCCAAAGAACAGCAAGTGGTGATACTGCTGTCCAATCTTCTCCCTAGAAGAGGAAAAGGTTTTGATGGCTCAAAAATTTGCTGTGGAAACATGATCTACCTGTGGATGTTCTGGCTGGCCTACAGCTTTTCCCCATGATGCAGACTATTCTTGTTACCTCCCAGCCCCAGATGGACCCACTTTTAGCTAGGAGTTTTTTTCCTGGTTTTCATTTGGTTTCTGTCAGTAAAGCCTAAGGAATAGCTCAGGCTCCCAATACCAAAGCCCACTCTCATTTTATTGCAGAAGATTGATGAATTTTAAGTCCAAAAYCTGTTTTAAACACGGACTCTTGCACTTAGGAAGAATGACTTACATCTGTATCTTGCAATGCTTTCCATTCCCCTAAGAAAGTGCTGCATTTTAATTACTTGCTTACTGCTATTTCTGTAGCAACAAGAGTTTGTGCCCTTAAATCCATTTTAACAATTTTAATGCTATTAGCAGCAGCACAGATAAATRTGCTTAGGAGAGGTTGTGTCACATCAGAAACTGTTTTTGAAGCTGGATCCCTCAGGCCACCAATCCCTGTTTTTTTCTCTCTTTTCAGTTAGCAAGACATGGAAAGATTTTTTTATTATTATTATTAATTTTCCTTTTACAATAATTTGATTCCACTTAGTTATTTTAACCCTAGAGGCAAGTAATTAAATAGAAGTCAACCAGATCTCAAAGACTTCCTTTTGCAGCAAGACAGACAAATAAAACCACAGTTTAGAAAAATAACATTTTTCTARCCTTCAGGTGATCACCACAGACCTGATTCCCATTTATATTTTATTTCACTGGTAAATAAAGGAAAAAGAGAATAAATATATTTACAATTAAGGATCCTGATTCCACTCTCCCATGGAARGAATCATGTAGTTGRTCCCTCCAGTGAGAACAGAGGCATYAGGGCTGTGCAGGAGCAGTGAGGGTAGGATTCACAATATTCTGTGCCAGCTACTGTGGTAATATCATAAAGGCTCTGAAAGAGTCAAAGGACAGAAGGGGATGTTGGAATGGATGCTGATGGACATGTAAACCTGAAGAGTTGAAGCAAAACTGGGAGAGAATTTAACCCAAAACTTACTCTCCACACATGCATSGTTTCTGGAGATTTATCATTTTACACATTCTGTTATTCCAGTAATCTACTGGTCCAGGCCACCTAAAAAACTGGAGATTACTTTAAGCCATCAATGGAAACTTCAAGCCAGGATCTGATCTTGGAGGCATTGTAGGTTCACTTGGTTGCAGAATAGCCAAGCTTCGTTTTCAAGTTAGTCAAGATAAAGCAGTGACCATCAAGCCCAATTCACTGGGAAAGTCTCCTTTGTCAGAATTTCTGTTTCCTTTTCCTCTACACTGCATAGTACCAGTTTAACCCTCCATTCCTGTAGCTTCTCAGTAAGGGCTTTTCTTCCACAGAATGGGTTGGTTTGGAAGGGATCACTGTGGGTCCTCTGGCCCCACCTCCCCACTTAAGCCAGCTCATGGCAGAGCTCATGGCACAGGATTGTGTCCAGATGGTTCAGGAATATCTTCAGTCAGGGACACTCCACACCGTCTGTGGGTGATCTGTTCCACACGCAGCCACCTGCACAGAACAGTTATTCCTCATGTTCAGGTGGAATTTCCTGTGCCTCAGTTTCTGCCCATTGCCTCTTGTGCTTTTTCTCAGCAGAACGAAGCAGAGCCTGGATCCGTCTTCTGACACTTCCCAGCAGATACTGACAGACACTGATGAGATTCCCTCTCAGCTCTYTTTTTCCTTCAGATTATCATCTTGATCCTTTCATCCATACAGGCACAGGAGCCTGGACAAGGGCCTTGGTAACTGTAGTACACAAAAGTCACAGATTTAACATTTCTGCCTAACCCAAACTGCAGAAACATCCTGTGATGCACAGGGTCATGCTGGTATAGATCTCTCAAATCYGTGCTGGTTCCCAGGACTTGGTGCTTTAAGAATGCAGAGAGTTTTTCTTTCCACAAATAGACGTTTCAGGCATATTTGCTTAAACCCTTGAGGTTGACAATCAGAGATACTTCTTCCCAGCACAGCAGCTGCTTGGGAACTGCCAAATATTGCGAGCAGAGAGTCCATGAACTGTCTCCCAAAGATTATCCGTGCTGCTCCAAGGAGTGGGATCGAATCTCCCACAGCAAGCTGCCCGCCCCTGATCTTTCTCAATTAACAGTTGTGTAATGTGGGAGCAATTAGGGTCTAAACATCTTGGCACAGCTCTGTTTGGGAAAACCCTAGTGTTTGACTCTTAGAGAACTGTAAAAGGTTTGCTGGCAATTAGAGGAAGAAGAGTATAAAAAAGTAACAGGGTTAGTCCAGCTATAAAAAACCTCCTATTTGCAAAGAAGGTGGGAGATATTAGACTGTCACATTTCCTTCCTACGAATAAACAACGAGTTCCATTTAAAAGGGTGGATGCCTGAAAGAATTCCTCTATTTTGAATTATTCTGAGGGGTTCAGCTTCAAAAGAACTTCTTCCCAGAAGAAGCGTGACAGAAAGGGGATTTCTGTGATCTTGTCATGTCCTTCACGTAGCCTTTCAGGCCAACAAACAAATATGGCAACCAGCCATCGTGGGTGAAGCCAAGGAACACATGGCTGGTTTTTATATATATTTTTTTTTTATGTTGTCAAATGTCATGATAMAAAAATTCATGAGAAAATGCCTTGCAATTCCCAGGAAACCTAAGAGGGGGAAGCCTCTTTATTAATAAAAAGACATCTAGACTCCAAAACCTGCCTTAGGACATAAGAGAGCTCTCTAAGCAAAGAGAAAAATAAAAAACCCCAGCACCTTCCTAGGACATCCAAAAAGACATCACAGCATTTAATGTTTAAACTTTTAAAGTGGGGAGGGGAATAAACAAGTTCTATTCCTTTTGTTTTTTCTTAACAAAATGTGTAATTACACAACATATATTTAAGCAACTTGTATTTAGCCTGTGGGCTCCACCAGAAATAATTACAGCAATGAGCAGCTTAATAGGATTCATAATTGTCCCCAAAGAAGGGCCATGTCCTCCAGGGCACAAGGGGGACAATTTGCTCAGTAGAAGCGAAGGTGGAAAGTTCCTGCAAGACTCATTCACCTTTCTCAGTGACCAATCTTGTGTGACTGAGTTAAAACAGTCCCAAAAGCCTCTCCCAGTTATTACACGCCAATAAAATCACAGCTATGATGGAGTTTTCTGCTATCTCTCTTCGAAGTTCTATTACTCAGAGATATCTCGGGCAAAGGCCAGTCATGCTTTTTTGTCCAAGATGGGAAAGGATTGGAAAAAACGGACCAGAGTCCAAAGCTATAACCTGCAATTAGATCAGCCTGTCACAGACCAGCAGGGACTTATCCCACACGGGCTCAGTTTTTTCCAGGAATGTCAAACTGTCCTGCTATGTTGACTYTGCAGAAAGTTATAAGTTGAGTACATTTTTGCCTTAAAACTTCCAGATGAAGTTCTAGAAGAGTAACACCAGAGTCCTGTTAGCAGAGACGGCAACATCACCGCACAGAAATCGGAAAAGTTGACTGCTCTTCCATCCAAAAGGCTTATTCACATCTTTTGTGAATCACACGAAAAATGCAGAGATTGTACAAAGCCTAGCCTTTCCCAAGCTTCTTCAGAAATGTGCACATCTTCCATGGGAGAAAAGTTGGGTGGTTTGGGGAGTGTTTATTTGGAAACCATTTGTGTTTTGTCATCTTTTCAGCTGAATTTCATAGGAAACTCGCAGCTGTAGAATATTACACCTTTTGGATTAGAAGATACTTCTTATCTTAAGCTTCTGCTGACACATTTACTTCTGATTTCCAATTACCTATTCATTAAGTAAATCATAAATGATAGATTTATATTTCAGGAAGGACTCAAACATGTCTGAAAACAAAATCCGGAAATCTATGACACACTGCAACCGCATTTGTGTCTATAATTGTTCAGTATGAATWATCAAGCCAGGAAATCACAGAAATCCCTCAAGGTGGTATAAAATTAAAGACCTATACTTCAAATACAGGTCACTGTTTCTGATAAGAGCCTCACTTCAGGACAAAGCTACTAGTGAATTTTAAGGCATTGGGAATTATTCCATGTGTCTATGAGCAACAGAATCTGAATGTCTTGATAAATCATGCTTGATAATTACTGATCACACTTGAGAGTATTKTCACTGGACAGAAGATAGCATTTCTAGAAATACATCTATTAGAAGCCTGGTTATGTTACTTAAGGATGGGYTGCATCTCTTTCAAGTTTTTCATTGTATGTCAGCTGTCTCGTTACCCCTCTTGCCTCAGAGCCATTTCTGCCTTGACACAGGAGGGGCTGATTTCTCCCAATCACCCTTCATTCTTATTTCAAGTGGTTGTGGTATGGATTTATATCACTATTTTGAAGCTTGGAGCTTTCTGATTGTAATGCTTTCTTTCTTTCTTTCCTTGGCCCGTTTTTTAATGTCACCATCTTGTTATGTAGCATAAATTATATATAACAACGGTTTATTAAATTTGATATTACTAAAACTTACATGAAAAGCTTCCAGTTTGTACCCTTTTTATCAAAACACTCAATAGATCCCTTTTAGAGGAACAGCATTGGTACATTTCAAGACTAGAGTGGATTTTCCTTTCAATAAATATTTCCTTAGTTCTTAGACTCCATATGGAAATCACTAGGTGAAATGCTATGGCCTGTAGGTCTGGCACCATAACCACAATGGTCCTTTCTGACCTCAGAATCTATCCAAATGCTTTGACTTGGAGTACATCAGCATGAAAAGAAGCTTATTTTTTTCCACATCATTTTTATAGCATTACTCAGGCATTTGTGAGCAGAATGTAAAGCAGGTCCCGCACGTCATGGATTTTGAAACCACTGCGTTCACATGTAAGAAACAGATGGAGAATTACATTGCCAAGGCCTCACCCCCTTTGCAGGGAACTAATGGGAACAACAGAACAAAAAGACTCCAGTTTTAATTGAAGAATTGAAGGTTTTTATGATGTATTTCATAATTAAGTGATGGAAAGCTGATTTTTGTGGCCATCACTGCAGCAATGAAATCGTGCCACAGAAGCCATCCTGAAGTGCTTTCCAGTTACAAAGGATGTGAAAGTACAGAGAAATTATCTACCAGAGAGGGGAGATCATACTTTTTGTTGATACTGTATCAAGAAAACATAATTGCAGGTATTTGGTTAGTTCAGAGCATATTTAATTTGCCTATTACAGAAACTTGTCCTCCCTCATTGTGTCCCAAGAGCCCTCTGCACAGAGGCTGTTTCCACTGCCTCATCTTCTCTTCTTTATTAGACAGCATTTTATGTTTGTGGACCATCTCTGTGTGGTCTGGTGTCGAGTGTCACTGAACCAAACCATGTCCCAGAGAGGAAGAAAATCATAAAATACATTTTTGGTAACAGCAATACTTCATCTTTATGTCTATGGCTCTTCACCTGAGCTATGATGACACTCTGTTGTGGCTGCAATTATCAAATATTATTGCTCACAAGCCTGCAGCACAGACCCAGCAGATTTGAGAGCATTCAAACCTCTCTGTGTATTTGTACAAGACACCATGCTGCTCTGAGAGCCATCCCTCCACACTCCTCTAAAGCACCCAGGAAGGATCTTGTAGTTTGCTTTAGACCCTGAAATGAATCTTCCTTTTCCTTTCAAATTGGGAAGCCCTCACAACTGGGATTTCCTTTGSATCCTTCACCTTTTACTCTGCACAACCCATGCCAAGGCTTGTGCTCTGTCTGTGGCATTTTTCCCTTTAAGTTTCCAAAGTGAAAGATGTGCCAGAGGTAAGTCCAACCAAACATCAAGAGTCATTTAAGTGCTGTTGCAAAATGCAGCTGAATTCTGCCAATCGAAGCACTGAAAAGATTTTGCTAAGAAACCTTTCTCCAAAAGCTGCAAAATCTTAGGATCTAAACCAGTGGCTGCCAAGGATGTTTTGTTACCATCACACAGGGAGTTTGGGCTGCACTAACAGGCCTGATTTAAGACTCAGATAAAAAAAATAGCTCCCAAATTAGCTCCAAGTTATCCATCATCCTGATAATCCTCTACGAACATCATGCAAGCCATTAAGGAAACTGGTGGAAATAAAATCTGGAAATGGGTTAAACAACTTACAATATGGACTCCAGAGTGATATGGAATGGCAAATTACTACTGAATTACCGACAGCAAGCTAGGGGTCTTGCTATCTTCTTGACATCAGCTAGAATCACCATCAACTTCTTCCTAGTGGCCTTCAACCATGCTCAAAATATCTCCTTCAGTGTCAAGAGAGAGCATGAACTAGCTTGGATAAATGGTCAGATCTATGAAAACAAAAAAAAAAAGCGTTAAGCACTCAGACTTGAAGAAAAAGATGCATCGTTTAGAATGTTCTAAGTAGAACAATCCAAATATTCCAGTATCAGTGCCAAAAGAATGTGAACCAAAATCACACCCATATAAGTATCCAAGCTCACACATTTAGATGTCTGTCCAAAAAACAGGATCAAATATTCTTATTATTTTTCTGCCTGGCTTTAGAAAGACATTCTGGAAATGTCAAAGCAGTCTATTTTACACTTGAGATAAGAAAAAACAGTYAGAAAGCACACAGAACAATGTTTCAGGACACTATTTGGATTCCTTAACTGTAATGGAAACACTATCAAAGGCTTGCCCCAAATTTACCAGAAGGTGAGACGTGGCTGAGGCAGTCACTCAAACAAAGAAACAAGTCAGCTTAATATATTATTCTTGCAATAAAAGAAGTTGATGGGTCACGCAAACACCATGWTGTAGAGGTGCAAAAAACCAACCCTTTTCCCACAGAATTGTATTCAATATTCTATAGATGTTTCTGTTGATGTTTCTATATCACACATCCACAATTTGTGAAAGTGCAATATTTTTTGTGGCAGTGCTGGTCTGAGCATCCCATTCCCAAAGCTGGTGTACATACAGATACAAAAACAGGAGCTGAGCTTTTGCTGCTGCAGTGATCCATTTGGTGCTGCCCAGGTTTAAAGATGCTCCCCTGAGAGATGTCTACCCTGAAGATGTTCAGCACTGCAGCTCCAAGGTGAGGAAGATGGAGATAAATCTGGAGCTTCACATTGGTCTCCTTGTCACATGTACAAGCGTGTCAAACACCAGGAAAAAAAATTGTTCGGACCTCATGGGCTCCTTCACTGTTGCAGGAAGGGATTACAAATAAAAAGCCAACTCATACACTGATTCTTCAATTCCATGCCCCCACTCTCTTGCTCAAACCTGGAGTTTGAACCTTCCCTTTAAGACAGGAATGGTGTTGGGCTGCCACAAGGATGACGATGGCCACAGATGGCAACAGATTACAGCAGTGATAAAGAAAATATTTGCCATTAGCATGGAAAGGTTTGACACAGAGTCTCAGTATTTAGAAAGCCACATCCTGCTATTTGCATCCTAGGGCTCTTTGGCTGAGATGCAGGATTTGATGGGTGGGGCAGGATCAGCCAAATGCCAGATTTGCCAGGATGGGGAACTCTACAGTGAGAAATAGGGGCCCAGAGCACTGCACAGTAACAGTAGACAGAGATAAAATAATTTAGAGTCTGAGAAGGGCTCAAAAATTTCCTAACAAATAATGGACACAGAGACCTTCTTCTGCAAAGAAGTTAAGCAGAAAATAAATATGAAGTGAAATTCCAAAAATACCATTTAAGTATTTAAGATGCCAGTTCCACCTAACACTCTCCTGTAAGAGTTAAAGGAAAAAAAATCCCTAAAGGAAGATAAGCAAAAGTGTTTGAAAATGTTTAGCTATCCCTCAAACTTGCATAAAGTGAAGACAGGCAGCCTTAAGAGTCCAGCTTTCCTGATAGGAAAGAGAAAAGCTGCTAAGTACTTCAAGTRTATCTTGGACCTCATTTAACTTGCAAAGAAAAATGGTTAATCCTCACAACTTCCTAGTAGGGAACATAATAAAGGAAATAAGTGGTGAATTTAGCAAGCTGGACTTTCTGTATCCTCACTCTAGACATCAAACAACTTGAGCACGTTGCGTCAAGTAAAAGAAACAGGAAGGGAGAGATCACACAGCTTGAGTTCCTTGGCTCCAGTAAGGCCGAGAGCTGCTGCTGAGGAGGATGGAAATCCTATATTCTTCCTCTGGGGCAGGAAGTACCTGTAAACATCTCAGAAATATTCAGCTTTAGCATACTGTAAACAAGAATACATCACATCCACTGCTCCGGACCATGTAGGGAAAAGAATTGGACAACCTTGGGTTCAACCTGGAAGAGGAGAAGGCAGGGGAACTGAGTCATAGCTTAAAAAAAACAAGATTAAAAAGAACTTTTGGGACAGGACAGGAACTGAGGTTTTAAGTGGGGCAATTCCTAAGGAAGGAAGGACACCTACTACCTATTCCAATAATATTTTGCATTTAAGTAACTGCAGTGGCTGCCGTCCAAGGACCTGAAAATATTAAGGGCTTCCAGTTAACCAGATTTCAAATTCCACTGAGATTATAAAGCATTACTCTTCATTTTTGCCACATGTCAAAACACCTAGCCAAGAACCGTTTTTTACACTTCCAGGCAACTGCAGACCCCCAGGCAGTAAAAAAGGCCATTTTCAAACAAAATTCAGCTGCTGTGCAGCAAAGCACATCAAGGTGCTGCTCCCAGCCACGACTTTCCAAAGGGACATTATGTGTATGGACTATCCATTTAGACTTTCTAAACCAAAATTTATCTCGTGAAGACATATAAAACACATATGAAGATTTTGCTCAGAAATTTATGTCCAAATCCATTTATTTAAATCCATTTGTAGCCTCTTTCCTGAAGAAAAGTCCTGGGAAGCAGACAGCAACTCTAATCACAATTCTCTGTTTCTCAGTCCTGCTACTGTTYGAAGAGTGGATGTCATTTCTTATAKAATTAAATCTTAATTAAATTTAGATTGACTATTCAGTCAAAACACCCAGGACCTGAGCTGTCTCTGTGTTGGCCACTATTTGTATGAGCGACACTCAATGAATCTAAGGCCTGGCACTGACTACAAAAAGTGGATAACAGGAAAGTGGAATAATTCAGGGCAAACTTCCAAATATCWAGTCCTCTGGCAGAACTTTGTACCCTTAAAGCAGAACAACCARTGTAATACTTGTGCCCAGAATGGCTTTGGGAAGCTCATTTAATCTTCAATTTCCATTTGTGTGAGACAAGAATTGTTCCTGGTCTGAGGAGCATAATGTGATTTAATCATGCATCCTCTTGTGAGTGTCTGGTGGCATTTCAGTCTTTTTGCCYTTATTTTTCCTAAAGCAGACACCCACATGGGCACATTACTGCTCTGTCACACTCCACACAGGTCACTGCCACAAACATCTTCGTGCACTTGCTAGAAAAATCTGCCCACGTCATAACGTGTTTCTAATTTGTAAAGGCTGGAAYATAAACTGAGCTTATTTCCAATTTYACAGAGCAGTGGGCCAAGAATAAAGCTCAGAAATCTTGACAACATGGAATAAGGAGARCTGAGTTGTAAGGATTACAGAAAGGCAGGAAGAGGATTTTGGTGGCAGTGATATTTTGGGGGTGATCCAGCAGAGTKTTAGACAAGGTTGATTGATGCATTCCCATGAGGATCTGGAGGCAGAGCAGCACGAATCAGTAATCACAGAAGTGTAACATAAAGGTAACAGGATAATTTGAATCAAGAATTCTTTCCTAAATCTATTAGCAGATAATGGAACTGACAATTAATATACATTTTCAAATGGTGATGTCCATATTTCTGGAAACCCCTCTGTCCAAAGAGATGTCACAGGTCAGTAACAGGTTTTAGGTTGTGTTTCAGCAGAATAACAGCCTTTTGTAAAAGCAGTGATGTTGTGGAGTAAGAGAGGAAAGGACAAGTGTTGATGCCAACAGACCAAGASAGCCATTTCCTTTATTGAATGGCATTCTGTGGAAGAGGAAATGCAGTGCTATTATTACTCTAATAATTAAATATCTCTGTTCTTCTGTGTAATGTGTTCYCAAAAAAGTCCCTGAAAATCCTCAGGAAACCTAGAGCCAGAGCAACACACTTGAAATTATCTACCAGTAAGCCACACGAGGCCTGCAAACATGTCACACATAGRTTCAGTAGAGATGTAAAAAGCTTTGCTTTTTAATTCCAAGAGTCATTTACAAGTATTTGAAGAGGGCTTGAATAGGAAATCTGAATTAATTAAAGACATGTCTTTGCTGTGAAGCACTCCAGAGTCCCAGCACCTGGAGGCATGCAGAAATGCACACCCCCATTGCTCATGGGGTGCAGTGGGCTGACCTGCTTTGAGGTTTTTTCTTCCCCAGTGACTGAGGGAAGTCTGCTCTTCCTCCACAGCTCCAGAGGTGGGACTGTGGAAAGCCACCATGGGAGCGCTTTGGCTTGCACCAGTGCCATGGGACAGACACCAGAGGGACAGCAGGACACAGAGGGACACAGGTTGCAGTCCTTCCTGCCCCTGCACTCATTCCGGGTGTCCATGAGAGGACGAGGAAAACTCAAACAAAATCCTGATCCAACTACCCTGAATTCAAGAGCAGATTCTGGCAATTGAGCCTATTTCCACTCCTGCTCCCACACCATAGCCCACAGGACACCAAGTGTACTGATGGGACAATGAGCTACAGTGCTTAGGGAAGAAAACCAAGCTTGTGTTTAATCAGAGACACATGACATGTTAATGGGTAACTGCAGATTAATTGAAACCATCGCTACARCAAACCAGGAGCTTAGAAGGCAATATCACAGAAAGGGTTTAGAGCTACTTGTGCTGATTAGGCATCAAAGATCTTAAGCAATGTTGCATATATTGAATATTCTGTTCTTTGGATGAATTGTTTGATGGGCACTTTAGAACAGTTAGCTGATCTCAGCAGACAGAAAATTGGCATGGAGACCATGCCAATATAGATCTGCCACTGTTTGGAATATAAAGGAATAAAACCTCTGTTTGTAATCTGCTGCATGAGAACAAAGCAAAAAATATCTCTGAGTAAGAAAACAGTTTAAAAACACCAATTTTTTTCATGTTGTTATATGTCTCTGATGTAGCAAGTCTGCATCAAATAACCTATAAAATTTAGTGTGGGGGAGAATCCTTCCCGAAGAATTAGCTGCAAAAGTAGATGAAGCCTAATATGAGGAGGAAAGGAAAACAAACAACTTTCAAAGCCGGGTATTTTATTACATATTCAGCTGGCTATATATATKAAAAGAATCATATGAAAGAAGAATAATGTTCCTGTTGACATTCATATGTTCCTTATAACTCAGCTATGTTAGACAAATCCTCTGCCGTGTCTGTCATGTCAGACAAATCATCGCGGATCCATGCCTGCTCAATGGATGTGCATCAATGTGGTACCTCAAAGTTCCTTGCCAAATCTCTGGGTGCCCATGCCCAGACCTACAGGGAAACATTTTAAAAGCTCTGTYTTCACACYCCTGTGGCTGAAGCAGATCATCAGTGRGGCAGCAGTTTGATCCATGTGAGCCCTTAAGAAGAGCATCCTGCAGCCGTGTCTTGGTGCTGTGTTTGCTGAGCACTCACATACATGGCTTGAGGGAAAAGCTGCAAACTRACCCCAAAAATCTCAACATGAGATCTACTAAAAGTAGTGAGAATGAACCTTGAAAATCCCATTTGAARTCCATAAGCTCCATCAAGCTCTGTAAAGGAGATGCAATGTTCCAGGAGGCACTTGKATTTGCCACTGAAATGCTAGATTTTCATTAGAATTCATCATCATTCCTGTTCTGAATGTATTTTAGGCAAAGTTGCCAGAAACAAGCACAGGACCTTCCCAGATATGATTTTAAGGGTAAACCACACTTCTCCTGTCGGAGAAATGTTAKGGACGGTACCAGCTTTATATCATCACAGGCAAAGCATGTCTCCTGCATGTTTTTTATTCCAAAGCCCTCTACAGTGATCTAAGATGTTGGATCTACCACTTATTTTTTTCCTTTATGCTAAGTCCAAGAAGACATCAATATTCCTGTATTCATTTGTTCTCATGGGATACTGATATCTGATCTCTTTGGGTATTCCAATTTGTAGTCCTAAACTACAAAAATAGTTTGGCAGCTAAAATTAATGACTGTTTCTGATTTGGCAAGGTACTTAAACACATGCTCACCTTCAAGTGCACGAATCGTTGTTCATTTCATGAAATGAAGCAACTGTTAGCCTGGCAATTATGTGCTTTTGTGCAATATTTTGAAACACACGTTCAGTAAATACGTAATTAGACTTTTTTTTCATGAGTTGTGCAAAGCTGGCCTGAAGCTCTGCCTGTTCACTCTGTAAAAGGTTTGTGTAGTCATTTCCACTAATTCTTAAATTTATACCAGGGTGTAGTGACGCACAGAGGTCTGTAAAATCTAAAAATATATTGTCYGTTTTCCATGCCATATTCAACCTGCAAGACTATAAGAGTTAAAAATTCCTGCAGAAAACTAATCAGACATAGTTCACCTAAATCTTAGAGTTCATTGGAGCATCTCTAGTCCTGATACCATCTTAAAGTGAAGGAGGTCACACAGATCTCTGTAAGGCAGAAAGAAAATGAGCAAATGAGGGCACTTCCTATTAACTGGATATCACAGTTTAGAGGCGCAACCAACACTGGTAATTTCATGGAAATATTTGATACCATGGAGATGTAATGGACTTGTATGCAAATCAAAGTGCTGTCCCTCCATGCCATTTGTTTTCTCAGTGAGGAAAAAGCCATTGGGAAAGCAATTATTGTGACAGTGTTCCCAAAAAAATGCAAAAAAGTGTGATGCAGTGGGTTTTTTTTTTTAGTTTAGAGGACTAATTTTGAGCAAAAGAGAGTGGGTTGTGTCAGTGTATGGTCTGCATGTGTGGTATTCAAATCATACAGAAATCTGCCTTGTAAGGAGGCCTAGCAACTCTGAAATCCTTCAGTGCTGTATCCATACGCATCTCTAGGAAATTCTGTAGTCAGTCCAAATCCCAAGCGTTACGAAGGAAAAGTTTCTAAGAAGTCAAAAGACCGGGGGGAAATCTCACATTTAATTTACACACTGCACACTGTTTGGTAAATAGCAGCTATTGTTTAGAGTAGAATGCAGTCACCATTCATTATATTTTGACTCTACATTCTTCATCGGGAATTCAGGAAGTGGTTCAGACTAAAATATTCCCTTATGTTATTTGACCTGTAAAAACTTGGAGACAGGCCAGATTCTGCAGTCCTGAAACAGACAACACTCCCATTGACTGTGGGATTGGACCTTAAAGTTGACTGGGCTCAAGCCCTGTGCTGCTCAGCTCAGTGGAGTCACTTGGGGCACGGGGTGGTGGCCATGACACACTGAAAATGAGACGGTTGGATTTGGTTGGAGCTGATATCCATCTGTCTGGAGGAACAGTGGGAATTCCCTGCCAYGGCCTGTAAAGTGCCTTAGAAACAGAACGAAACATTGTACAGAAATAAACASCCCATGGGATTATTATTTCAATTATTGCTCCTTCCTGCTGTTTCTTCTGATAGAAGGGCGTTATTGAGCTGAAGGCAATCTGTTGCTTTTCAATGGATTCCTTGACAGAGCACASTCAGAACAAGATTCTCAGAGTTCAGTGCACTGCTGTTGATCTGATGCAGAAGTAGGTGTCCAAACATCCCATGAGCCCAGGTGTCAGCATCTTATATTTTTAAGCACTCATRTAAYTGAAAWTCAAGGWAAACWCCCAGAATTAAGRAGACARTTCTGCTTGTGGGCTCATTTYGCTCTTGAGATTCCATTTCAAATTCTTGTTAAATTWAGGATCATAGAATGGTTTGRGCTGAAAAGGACCTCAAAGACCATCTGGTTACAATCTCTCTGCTGTGGGCAGTGGCACTTTCCATTAGACCAGGTAATGGTTTCTCAAAGCCCCACCCCTTGCATTGAACATTTCCAGGATRGTGCAGCCACAGCTGCTCTGGGCTGCCTGTRCCAGTGCTTAACTCTCCTCAGTCAAGCATTTCTTCCTAAATTAACCTGCAAGGGAGCAATTCCTGTTGGCCACTCCTTCCCACYCACCTTCGTTACTCTTCAATGCTCTTGGTTAAGAGTGATGCTGAACTTCCCAGAAAATGACAAGACAGCCWCATCATTCTTTCCCTGGGTGTCCTGATCCTGCAGGCTTTTCCACCTGAGCACCCCAGCTCCCATCAAAGCATGGCTCATGGATGCTGCACTGCAAAACACACCTTCAGCAATGACCTGTACAGCATGTACTCTGTCTCCTGGGAACAGAATGCAAGGAGGAAGAGAATTTATCATTACAAATTTCATTGTTAGGGAAGGGACTGGTGTTCCTAGAACACTTTGGAAAACACCCCTTTGAAGGTATGAACAAACAATTGAGTGTTTTGTTCCAATCAGAGCCTGATATTTTTAGGCTGYTGCACTTGGTGTTTTGCATTTATCTCTTAGAATTTAATCTATCWGATAGGAAATGCTTAGTTTGGCAGAGGCAGGAGGATTACTCAGTGTTGGCTCACTGGTTACATTTCCACAGGCTTCAAGACATTCTTCRCTTTTAGGCTTCATATTTTTTTGATAGCAAGTTAATGCATAAAGGTTGCTTCAATATTAYAGTGCACAACAGAACCAGGTGAGCCTTTGTGTAGCCTTTTCCCTTGGCAGCTGCTCTCACTTGTGTCAGGAACATGCTTTGTTCCATGAGGACGTTTGCCCTGTGACTCAGAGCACATTCCCTCCTGGAAATGAAAAAGAAAATGGAGTTTTCTTCCTCGGTATCAGCAGAAAGTTTTGCAACAGGCTGGTTTTATTTTTTCCCACCCACACCCATTATTTTTTTTTTTTATACTGAGATTTGAATGATCTTAAGGAATTCTGTAAATATTTTATTACATATTTTATAGATGGAGTATTTTATATCTCGCAGTCTTTTTGGAAGTGCAGCCATTGARTTCAGTTTCTCCTGCCCCATGGTTGAGCTGTAACTGCTTCCATCTGTCTAAACCTAAGTGCAGTTCACTAATTGTTGACCCCTTAGGTAGGACTTGCTGTTTCTATAGCTTTATTGTTAATCATTAGATTCAGGAAAAATAAACTCCATTGACATTACCAATAAGGGGCTCCAAGAATGAAGAGAAAAATTCCTCCTGCTTTAATTGCTCTTTGCATTTTTAAAACACATTCCTTCAGCAGTTTAGTAGAAAATGCCTATGGATAGGACTGGTTCAAAGAAATGCATATCTAAAGAACTCGCAGGAAAATTGGATTGAAGTACTGCTGCTGCAAACAATTCTAAGAAAGATTAATTTTTCAGAGAAATAGTACTGAAAAATTTGTCTGGAAACACTCTTTGCTTGCAAGTTTCATTCATATTTATTTGCATAGATTTCTCAGAGTCATAGATTCAGAGAATAACCATATTTGTTCAGTAATAAACTGTATTTTCTATCATTCTCCAATGATACCTTTTCCATTTTTTTGAAAAATCCTGTAAAATCTGATTCTCCATGGTGGAAGTCTCATAAGGCAAAGGCAAGAAATGTGGTGTCACAATTACAAAAAGCTTCACAATTTATTAAAACAAGGAACATTTTCTTTTAAAAAATAATTCATAGTACACGTGAGTTGTTACTTTTCAAGATGTTTTTATAATCTACCATTATTGCTGCATTGCTAGACATTTCTTTTTCCCCCAAGATAAATAGAACACAATTCTCTCTGGTACTTTACATCATCCCATACATCAAAATACATCTGTATTCCAGCAAAATTTTTCAAAATGTTTATTTATAGAATTACCACTTTTCATCTCATTATTTAAGCCAAGAATTATGATGAGAAGTATGTTTTACAGTAGCCTAAATTGAAAAGACTTGTTCATTTTTGTATTTTTTTAKCCTGAGTGATAATTCATGTTTTGAAAACAAATTTGCAATGCCAACAGTCCAAGAAACCAAAACTTACCATATGGAGAGATTTGGGGGTTTGTGAGAATGGGGGTATGTTATTTGATTTGTTTATTTTAGTTATTTTTAAACTGTGAAAAGTAATTTTTCAACAAGTAAAAAGAAATGATACTCACTCATTATCAGAATGTGCAAGAGTCATAGCCATGGAGTAAGATAATCATTGCTCAATGCCTGATTATCTTCCAGGAAAAGTCATTAATTTCAATTATGAAATGAAGCTGTAAAACAAACAAACTTATTGATGTTTCCTTTCAAAAAGCTGAACCATCCATCACCCCTCAGTTCCAGTCTGTCCCATCCCTGGAAGTGCTCAAGGCCAYGTTGGATGGGGCTGATGTTGGGGAAAGTGYCCCTGCCCATGCAGGGGGCTTGGAACTGGCTGATCTTCAAGTCCCCTCCAACCTAAGACATTTTGTGGTTTTGTTATTCTCAACATTAATAAAAAAGATAAAATCTGGGAAGAGCAGACACTGTGCAGATGTGTCCCACCAGTGTGGAAATGGGGAAAGCCTTTTCYCTGGGAATGGCACAGGGGGCAAAAGGTACAAACCAAACACCAGACACAAACTGGAGAATAACAGACCTCAAAGGGGAAAAAAAAAACCAAAAACCCACAACAAAGGATGAACTTGAAAATGGAAGAAGTGATAAATGCCTGCATTCTTTCCCCAGGGTGTCAGATACGCAGCGTTACAGCATGAGAGGAATCCAGGGCAGAACCCACCAGAAGCAAGAGCACATCTATTTTGTCATGTGTAATGTGGATTAAACTAATCCAGAGAGCAATCTGAAGAGTATTGCTGATCTTAAGAATTCGTGTAGGAAGGTTGAACTTGAAGAAAACCACTGCAGATGAGACATAGGTGGTTTTACTTCAGCTGGGGTATCTCGCTCTCTCCTCAGGTTTATGCTACACATAGCAGCTGCATAAAAACCTGAACTGTGCAAGAATATATGAATTTTATCCTTGTCAGGTAATGTGTAGGTGTTATCTGACACTCACAGAAGGAACTGATTGCAAAATTCACCTTGATCTGTGTTCTCAGTCCTCAACTGCCTATGATGAAATCAGAGGTATTCAGCTACTGTGTATGTGTGAACAATAGAATCAGCCTGACTTTGACATTAGGCAGAATATTACAGATAAAATGTGCACTGGCATACACAGAGCTCAAAATTACAAAGAAAAAAACTTGTTCCTTCTAAAAAAATCCTCTGTTCTGTAATTTCACCTAGGATTTTCATTACAATTTTAAATTGCTCATTTCTAAGAAGCAGAGGAAGATTCCGTGGAATTCCAACTAGGTGTTTGATGTCCAGCTCTTGGAGCTAGTTTTAAATTTTTCATCTCTGCTGAGGATTTTTTTTTACATAAAATGTATCATTAGAGACCTGGGAACAGAATGAAAGAGCATTGACAGGTACAGCTGAGTATGTAACTGCAAATTAATTTCTTCATGTGAATTACAATCGTTATGTTTGCAAATGTATTCATTTTCAATGGAAAAAAAAAGTCTGTCCTCATGAGAGAAAAATTCTGTTCTAAGAGATAATTACAGTTTTGGATTTTCTCTTTTACAGAATTCCCTTTAAAKGCTCCTGATTATACCATGAAGAGCAGCAGCTGGTGAGTATCTTATTTGAKTAACAATTTGAGCAAAATTTACATAAAAACTTAGCACACAGGATCTCAATTTCCAGAAGATGGATGGAGTCCTGCCTGCTGCGTTGGCAGTGGGGCTGATTTCACTGCAAGTCCTTGCTCTGWTGTGTCTGTGGATTGTAGAGCACCARCATTCCCAAACTGATTTAATGGATATTACTACTCAATTCTGTCTGTCTGCAAACAAAGTAATTAGAGATTCATTTGCATATTTTAATTGCCTTAGTGTTTTTGCTTGGTGTTTTCTTAGAGATATGTGGGTTTATGTTCCCTTTGATTGCTATATAAATTTATCAATGATGTTTGGAAGCAAAATGCAAAGCCAAGATGAAATAAATATTGGGTTTTAACATTTTATGTRTGGCCTTTCAGCACAAAGCAGCCAGTTTGGAAATATGACTTTTTTGTAGCAAGGTGTATGAAATAATTTCAATGTTTTCATTGTTATGGTCTGGAGATCTGATTTACACTGTAGAGAAGAGACTTTTGAAGCCACCTACAAACAAATTCAAATAAATTTTAAAAAAGAAAGAAAAGCCACAGCCTTTAGTTTTCACCTGCAAGTGAAATCAGTGATAGGTCCCAGCTTCAAACATGAGTAAGGCCAATAAACCACCTCAGTTTTGCTGTTTTCTTGCTCAGCTCATTCTGCTGGAAAGCWCTGTGGCCCTGTTTCCCCTAGAGCAGCATCTTACCCCCAGGAAAGTGAAAAATGCCACCTTGGCTGCTGCCACAGGCAAACACATGGATTCAGGTCAAGTCACTGGAGTTTTATGATCAAACCTTCCAGGTGCCTTGTCAGGGACACAGTGTGCCCCATTCTTGTCTGAAACATCATCTCCAACACATCCTTTTGTCCTTTTCGTCGCACATTGTAGATTTCTGAGATGCTCATCTTGTCCTTGGGATTATCACAGACCCTGGCAACTTCACCAGCTCTGTCCTCCCTCTGTGCTTCCAACTGGACTCCGTTTGCCAGGGCTTGTTGAGGAGCACAAAGAGTCCCTTCAAAAGKTTTTGTGTGAGGGCTGTTGTCCCTGCAGCACCAGCTCCAGGCTTGATCTTATCCCTCGGAATTGCAGCAGGATTGGGCCCCAGATGAGATAGTGTCTCTGACTCGAGTCAGACTGCGCCGCTAAAATTCCCACCACTAAAATGCAGCCTTTCTATTTCTTTGTACACAGAAAGTCCTCAGGACTTCTCAATAGCAGCAGGCAAGAAAATTCCGATGATGCCAGAGGGATCCTTGCTTGTCTGAAGCAGAAGAGAATCCATGGGAATTCTCAGCGGCTTTTTATCTCTTTCTCCCTGCAATTATTTTCTATGCTAGAAGCGTAATTGAGGAGGAAAAGAGCAGATGACATCAGCTACTGAGTAGAAAAATATCAAGATGAAATGGCACACACTGTGGAACAGAAAGACACTTCACTGCAGCAGGCTCCAGCCTGGGATCAGAGAGCAGCACTCAGTTCCAAGGCTGGACAGAGATTTCCCATACAACCTTAAGGAAATCGTATCTCTCCTGTGATTTTTTGRAACTCAAGGCTCACTCAGAGGTGTTCACAGAGGACAGCAGTGGAAGCTCTATAAATATCTACAGGGTTACAAAGCAAAAGCCACACAGGAAAAATATGTGAGAAAACATGAGCAGTCAGGAATAATTACTCCTTTAGAAATAAAAGACAGATTGCTTTGCCTGGAGATGTAGGGCCCACCTGCACTCTCCTTGAAAAGCCACTGCTGCAGGAGAGTGCACTTCAATTGTGCAGCTGTCACAAAAAAAACCCCTCAGTTTTGCTTTATTCTGAAGAGAATCATTAAAAACAAACATAACCTCCTTTTAAGTGCATTCTGAAAAATGGGGCAAGTGGCACCACGTGCACCTACAGTGGGGATTTACCCTCTCTCACTTAAAGCCACCTGACAGCCTTAATTTAAGCAGAAAACAAAAAAAGTAAATTATTTTCTTCCTTCCTTCCCTGCTGCCCTCCAAAAGTCAGATAAAACAGACTACTTCCTATCAGCAGTAATTTATTTGAAAACCCAAAATGGCAAAATGCAGGCATTTCATGGCCAAGGTCCCACCAGGGGATTCCAAGGACACACCAGAATTTTCTCCCAGGTCATTTTCCACAGGCACTGTAAATTCACCACCACGTGGTCTGATTTCACAGAAACTTTTGTTGCTTTCTGGGTGACTGGGCTTGAATCCTACTTTTGGATTAGACAGGGCAATTAATGTGCCAGGCATCACACTGGGTTGATCTGCTGCAGCTCAGCATTGCTCTTGTAGGCAATGATGTAAAATTAGGAGTTTTGGTACACGAGCAACCCGAAAGAGAAGGGGAATTCCTGGTTTGTGACCCCGAGTTTTCTACTCTTAGTTTATGGATGTTCTTTCTTTGTTTCTTACATGGGACTATGAGAAAGCTGGGCCCCCAAGAGTGCATTTTACACTACTTCCTTCAGCTCGTAGCAACTTCCCATAAAATATTTTTGATTTAATAAACCATCTTGCTCTATGCATTAAAATTCCTCCACCTACACTAAACGAGACTGTGACAATTAACCAAAACCACAGAGACCCTAATAAACCATAATAGAAAGGATTTAGAATTCCTTATTTCAACAATTTAGAAAAGCCAATGATACCTTTTCTAGTGGGCACCCTAGGAGAAACTTTAAAAGGGCCACAAAATGCCCTTTAATTGGATATTAAATCTGATTATTCAAAAATTCCCAACTCAAAAAGAAAAAAGAATGGAGCACAGAATAGGCACATAAACTGTTTAGATAGGCAAATGCCAGCACGATGGAATTTCTGTCTGGATCCAAAATCAGCACTAAACTAAGAGTGCAGCGCCCAGTAGCTCTGTTGGGGTCCTCATCATAAAGGCTACCAAGATGTTTTATATTTAATTAATAGAAAAACCTGGGTAATTATTGCTACCAGTACCTTGGACACTGAGCCTGCAGCCCAAATAGAGCTCTGGCTGTCCCAAGCATGAGTAAAAAAAGACTTCCAACAATGTTCCTGGTGAGACACTGAGAAAAATGAACACAGGACTGTGCATTCACAGACCATTTAGTTAACATAGTCTTCATGTTTATTTTCTTGCTCTGCAAGGTCAAGATTTTGTTCTTTGAATTCTATGCGTTATTAGGAAGTCATAATTTTAAAATTCCAAAGATAAAAGGTAGGATTTTGCTGAGGAGGAGGGTAAGGTGGATATAAATACCACGGCTCCAAAATTCCCAGGCATAAATCGTGTAATTTAAGTCTCCTAAATCTGTGAGTGAAGCCACACTTTATGTTTACAGCTGTTGTTCAGAGTGGAGAAGCCATTTGGCCCGGGATTGAACAGCATCTTATATCTTTAGTCTTGCCTAAAATTTATTATTCATGGAGCATGGTTTTCTGTGTTAAGAGCACTTGGCCAGAAAGCTCTGAATTTCATGCATCAATCTCACTCGGATTAGCAAAGAAAACACTTTGCAATAAAACAGTGCCAATCTGTTTGCATTCAGAATGATGGAAAAGAAACTCCCCAAATGAATAAATGAATATGTCAGTTAAGCTGCTTGGGTTAATGTGATATTCCTTCATCCTCCTTGCTTAAAAAATTAGAAGAAAAATTTATGTGACTCATGAAGAAAATCTGGAGGGAAACTACAACACATCCTATGACTTTGTGTTTTCTTCCCCACCTTTTTTGGGCTGTAGTGAACAGCTGCTCATTGTCCAAAATAGCAATTCCCCTTTTCAGTCTTTTTCACGTCAAAAGGAAGGCATCTTATCCATCCAGTTTTCCAAGCCTAGGGAGGTGTAAACACCCATTTCCTAGTGGGAGCCTTCACACATCTCAGCTCTGTGAACTCTGCTTTCCAAAAGCCAGAACAACACCTTCACATGATTTTCTCTGTCCCCTCCTTATCAAATATCATCCTGCCTATAATTCACCTTTCCCTTTCAGCTCACCAACCTCCACTTGCTGCCTTCTCTCAGGCAAAGGGTGGGGATGGCATTTGTTTTGTGATACCTTATCACTGGGCTGATACCAGCGTCTCACAAAAAGGTTTCTTAATGGCGAGATAACTTGGCAGCTTTCTCATGGTACCAGCATTTCACATCAACTCTTAGTTCAGTTTTGTACAAGCACTTCCCAATCCTGTTCATTTTAATGCCTCTGCAGAGTTCTTCCAGGACATTTTGTGATTTCCATCCCTGAAGCTGCAGAATCTCCACAGCTYGGGACACTTCTCCAGCCTCCTCAACCCCAGCTGGAGAAAAAGCCCTATTCAAAATACAGCTTAATCTTTAATTTATGGGTTTATGTATTTGAAAATGAGATTTTTTTTTTTTTTTAAATCTGTCAAATTTTAAATCCAAATGTCCCTTTTAGTTTCAAGCCAAGAGCTTTTCCTTATGAAGTAGAGCACGGAAATTTCTGTAAAAGTGGAAAAAGAATTTAGCAGTGGGTCTGGGTGATAACAGAGGGTTGGTGGACAGTGACTGAATCAACCTCCTGAAGGAAAATACTTGAAGCTTGCATTTTCACCACTACAAAAACTCCTTTTTTTTTNTTTTTTTTTTTTTTTTTAGAATGACCTTTCTTGGCAGAACACAAAGTGGAAGAGAATTTTTGTTCCATTTTAATTTAAACCCACAAAATTCTCTGTTGAAATGAGCAGACTTTCTATATTTATACCAGAGAGGATAATATTCAAATCTCTCTGGGATTCGAATACACAGACGTGCTCAATACTCACACTGTTGCAAAGCACATGCTAAAATATTCATTTATCTAATTATGGGCCAAATCCTGCAAAAAGCTTTACTGCCCCACATGAATTCTTCCACTGACTGTGGATATCATTCCCAGCAGCCCTAATTATTACAAACCAGACCCCAGCCCTCTTTTCACACTGCTCATGATAACACATGGATAATCTGTTGATTTAAACAGGAATCCTTGGAGGCTCTGGTGCCACTTGACCCACATGGACCTGCCACCATTATTTGGAAGGGTAAGAACTTCCCAAATTCCTGCCCTGTGCCTGCTGGGCCAGACTCTGGCACCCTCAGACCAGCTTTAAAATCCTCATGGTGATGCCAGCACAACTTTACTCACACTAACGAGGAAGGTGGGATGTTCATCACAGGAATCTGAATAACAACCTCAATTTCTGGGATTCCAGAGCTCAGGAAAACCGTACAAGCATCACCAAAAATCCAACCTGTACACTGACAATTGGTAACAATATTTTATCTTTTGACCAAAGCGCCAGTATTGACTAAATACACACCAACCTTACATTTCTGGGCTGACACTGAATTACAGGCAGCTAAAGATATTTAATAATTAAAGTAGATTAAAACTGCAAGGCTTTAATTATTCAGTGTAGCCACCCCTGTGGCAACTTTCACAATAGAGAATAGTGCACTTTTCACACAGTTCCCTTGAGTGAAATCCTGTTCTTTGCAGATGCTGAGATTTTTCATTTGTTTTTTTTATTTGGATTCTTTGCTTTTGCAATGGGATTCTGCATTTCTTCTAACTGACAGAGGGAACTCATGTTCTTCTCTAATGTTCTGATAGATCTGAACTGGCTGTAGGTGATGACAAGGAGCCACAAAGCAAATTTGCACCAAATCTTAGAAAACATGAGGCCAAAAATCCTTACAGATTCTACCCTTCACTATGGTGGATTCTGCAAGGTTTGTTCTTTTTTTTTTTCTGTTCAGCTGCATCCTCTATATTGCATGCAAAAGGCAATTCATGTCAATTTTCTAATCTAACAGGCTTTCCATGTTGAGGTTTTCCATTGAAAGATCTTTCTTCTTTTACAAAAATAAATATTTTCCCATCATTGCCTGAAACGATTCCATGACTTATCTTAATTTTAGATTTTGCTTCAGCAAAACTTCTTCAGGGCAGATTTACAAAGGTTTTAATTAGTACTTCCCACAATGTTGTTTTTATTCTGTATGTAACAATTCCTACTTCTCCTTGGATTTATTTTCTCCTATAGATATTCAGTGGGATTTTGCAACACAGAACAAAGAGAAAAGCTATGAATTACAAATTCATCCCTGTATGTTTAATTCTGCAAATCTCACATAAAGCAGGTCCTGGGACAGCATCCCACCCCAGGCATCTCTCATTTGCCCAGTGAACCTTTTACTCAGCAAATCACTGTAGGTTTCAGTGACCTTGGTAATATCATAAAGGTCATATTTTCCCATGGATGGATTGTTCTGAAACAGTTTCTCCAGTGTGTCAGGCACACTGGCTGTTCTTTGGCATCAGGCATGCGTATCCTCTTGGCTTCTTTCTTCTTTTAAACAAACATATTTATTGTGTCTACCACTAGAGAAGTCTCCCTTCCCTGAAATTCAGCATTTTGCCATTTCTTCTTTTTTCTCTTTCCTCATTCTAACTAGAAAGGTGATAATAAACTACATCACTTCTGTATTCTTGTAGGAATTCCCTTCTCATGCTTCTAGATGTGACTGCAACAGTCAAACAAGTAAAATATCTTTCCCTGTTCAAACAGCAGTCCAGGGGTGTGATGGGCATAGAAGCAGTCATTGATAATCTCAATATTTGTACTTTATTTCGAATGAAACAACCAAGCTCAAAACAGAAGGGACTTTTCCTTTCTCACCTCAAAATTATGTAGAGGAGCCTTTAACAGTAAATCCAGAAGGAGTCCCAAATTCTGATGAAAAGTTCAAGCCCCAAACAAACCCATAAATCATCTAGGACATAGAGACAAACCCTGCTCCATGGAAAAGTCTGAGCCTGAAGAGGTTTCAGATGRGGTAGAATTCATTCCAGAATTATGTTTTGTGTACTCATTGTCAAGTAACAATAATGAAATCATCATCATTTGCACTGTGGAATGAGTCTACATGGGCAGGGAAAAAAGCCATTTAATAATAAAACCTTGTACCAATTAACTTGGGTACAAGCAATAACTATGAGAACCCTCTGCTAAAATAGATAGAGAAAGAAAGGTAAATAATARTTCACATAAAAAAGCTGTTACATGGCTTAATAAAGCTGTCAGTCACATAAATAACTTTTCTTATCAAATGTGTGTTCAAACATCTGCTTGGGCAAAATAAGAATTTACATCACGTTGCAAATCAAYCTAAAATGCAGCAATTTCTAACCCAATTTATAGTCCCATTTRCCATTTTACTTTACAGTCAGGGGGAAATGAAGAACATAAACCCCCGTGTACAAAGGAACTCTAATGATCAAATCCAATGCCTCATTTCTTTGCACAGTTTTCATGAAAATGCGGTATTTTCATTTTTAACGTTGTTTGGCATGTCAGCCGTGATTTATCAAGTGTCACAAAATTTAATTTGTGACGGTAAATGCAACTATCATCACATTTCCTGCAGTCAGTGCTGCTTCCAGAGCACACATGAAGAASTCCTGATGAAGGTCAAGAGATTCTGCATTATTCACATTAATTGTTTCAAAGCAGCAACAACATCAGCAAAGAGAATTATGGAGGATTATTAATTCCCTTCAAGAAAATAATTGGGAGGTACCAAGAACTGATGCCTAGAAAGMGAGAATGGAAAAAACTGCCCATAGCAAAACTATTATTTCAAGAAAAATCTAAATACATACAAAGAAGCATTGATCTTTTTCTTTGGTTGACCTCTAAATTCAAAGGCTAGTGAAGTAAAAATTAATCAACACATTAGCACTTTCTTGGAGTTTTTGCATTTTGATATTCCTCAGGACCAGGCAATTCATCCAGGAAAAGATGACTTAATATGGAGTTTTTAGGACTGGTCAAGGTATTTAGGGAATCCTGCCCAGCTGTGGGGTTGTTCACTAGGTGTGAGAAGGGAGAAAAGAGGAAATTCCCATTCCTTAAAAAAAGAATCATGTATGAAAACCGAATGAGTAAGAAACTTGCTGACTCACTACCAAAGGGCATTGTGGAATTAATCATCCCCACTCCTTCCCCAGAGGTCAGAAAGAATTCATTTGCTGTAATATTTTTGGAGTATTTGAAATACCTAGAAACTAAATCAGCTGAAAAACACAGACCTTGACTGGGAAAGTTTGGAAATGGTTTCTAACAAGGACCAAAATAGGCTTTTATGAACAGCTCTGAACTTCTTTGTGTATTTTTTTTCTGTGAAGCTGTTATTTGAAAATATCTTCACTCTGCATCTATGGGGAAGCACAAGATTTGCACAATGGCAGCAAGAAGTCCACCTCCACCATCTCCMCTGAATCCTACTGACTTCACCCATTTAGGGCTACAAGGCCCTCCAACACTGACCTTCCTTTGTGCCCAAAAATTTGCTAAAAAAATTCAGTAGAGCAGTAAGTACAAGAGCACCTTAAGAAGGTTGAAAAAATAATGGATGTTTTGCAACACTAATCAGAAAAGAAGTTATTTCAAAGTCCAGATCTGCCCTCTTGCCTCAAATTATGTTTCTAATTTACCAGAACACGTGTGCTCTCCAGTACAAGTGTGTGTGCAGCTTAATTGACTTCACATACTCAGAGCTCAGTTCAGATATTTTGCTAGATCAGTCTGTACAATAAAAATTGCAGAACTAATACCACATGTTATTTAATGCCTATTAAAATATTCTTGTGTATTTAAATGCGTGCCATAATCTGAGTCTACAGCGTTACTCAAAGAACAAAGGTCACTGAGGTGGACAGTGAGTTGTGTTTGCAACAAGCTGAAGGATGGAAAACCTTATTTATTCCTCTTCTTACCAATATTTGCCACTGATCAGCCCAGTTTTCTCCCAAATATCAACATCACTAGTAAGAAGCAGTCCCATCTGATAGAGTGTGGCAAAAAGGCAATTGGACTTTCATGTCAAGAGCTAAACCCTCTCCTGACACAAAGCAGAAGATTACACTGCCAGTGGAAGAGAATTTATTKACAACAAGGAATTTGGAATCTATTTTCATCACCACTGGATTTAGCACTCCTAAAAGAAAACTGTGATAACAATAAAATCATCTATACAGTGCGTGGAAATGGATTCCAGTATTTGTATGTCGAGCAATGTTAATGTTTAGTACACAAGTTTTCCCATTTTTACAGTCTATTTTATGTACCAGGGTGACATTTATGCTGCCAAATTAACACAAGTTGTGGCCTTGGGATGGGATTCAGTTCCTAAAAGGCTCATGCTCACTGATGATGCTTCAGCCACACATTCTGTCTGTGAAGTACAAACAATACCCACAGAAACAAAGGGAAAACACTGCGAGCATTGAACAACAGATATTCAAGTTCAGAGCACGTTAAGGTTCTTGTAACAGATGGATATGCAATGATTCTCCTTTTAAAATAATTTGTATATATGACTCTGAGGTCTGTTCCAAATCCCAAAGAACTCCATGGGAAGATTCCCACTACCTCACTGAGCTTTGCAGCAGGCTCTGAAGAACATCTGTATTGTTTTCCACACTATTTRCACAAGCATGGAATGACAACACATTTGACAAGTCCAAGCAAAAATTATATCAAGGACCGGTTGCATTCTTTAAACTGGGCCTCCCTTCCTCATTTTAAAAACCTGCTGAACAGCTGAGTTTCAGATGAGGGGATGAAATGGACCTGAGAAGTATTAAAAGTAAGAAGGAAAAGCCTGATTTTGGCTGAGCCAGGGAATCACCACAGGAGCCTGTGCAGGTCTTTATCTTCCTGTGTTTCTATTTTTCCATTTGTAAAAGGGTCTCACACACACATGGCATCACTAAGGCCAAATGATGTCTCTGACCAACAGCTCTCAAACAAATACTGTGCCAAATAAAATAAAATAAAATAAAATTAAAATAAAATAAAATAAAATAAAATAAAATAAAATAAAATAAAATAAAATAAAATAATAAAATATTCTGTCATAGAAAGGAAAACAAATGCTGGAAAGTCAGCCCTTAATTTTCCAGTGATTCCATCTACCTGCACATATATGCTCTCACAGACACACATACAAAATAAATTATTTAGGAAATGAAGAGATCAAATCTCCTTKTCCCAGACACTTATGAAATTATGTTCCTGCAGCATTTTCTGCATGTGCTTCCTTAAAAACTGTGCTTTACTGAGACAATCCTAACCAGGATCCAGATCCTTTTCCCAGGCCTGAGTATAGCAGCTGGCAGAGACAGACACGTGACCAGAGTAAAAGTGGAGAACTTCAAAATAAAGAAAAGTATGTTTTGAGAAAATGCAAAATGATTTAGTGGCAGTTCATAGTATTTCCTTCAGGCTAAAACCTCCTTTCTTACTTCACAAAAGCTTCAAGTAGCCTTAAGTCTTACAAAAATAAATAAAACCAAACAATACATAAGATGCCTCTTTGCACCTCTCAGATTAAGTGACCTGAGCCTCCCTTCAGGCCAATTGCMCATTACTACTGGGGAATTGATTTATAAGGGACCCTCCACAGGTATCTGACAGCTGTATAAACTATGGAGATAAAGCAACAATGCATCAGCACAGACTGAAAATCATTTAAGCAGCAGAAGCTTTTAAAATAAATATCCRATAGCTGAATTTACAATAGAATCATTCACTCACTTACAAAGCAGAAGTGTTCTTATTTGCTTTAGAATACCTTTGCTGCAAGAAACTAAGCCTTGGTATTCCCTTTATCCCTATTCCTTCACAGTTTCAGGTTTGAAATATAGTGCTATCAGACAGWCTGGCATTTTGCATAAATAAGTCACTGATTGACATAAAATCCAGAGACKGAAGGTTAGGACAGAGCATAATTTTTAACATGAATCTTACTCTCATTGCATGAATTTGCATTATGTGAAGCTGCAGTGATACAAAGGTCACGGAGTCCATAGAGGGACTCTCACTGAATCGCTCATTAGGCTTTGAGAGAGCACAAAAACGTGAAAGGTTACACAAGCTTTGTCTGGCAGTCCAAGGAAGGAAACTATTTCTAAGGTGATGRTGTTTTTTCTCCTACTCACATGAAGAGGGGCCTTTACCTTTCACACTCACTGTGGCATTTTTATCACCCTGACAATCCAAATCCATACTGGAGAACTGAAAACAGGCATATTGTTTACCTATGCTGACATATGTCCAGCTCATATTTCCGCTGTCGTGCACAGCGATCTTTAAAAATTGCAATATGGTTATTTGATTTTAAAGAAAGTTCAAAATCAGTTTCAGAAAACACTGAGATACTTTTTAAAGCAGTACACATATGTTCCAAATGTACAGCCTGGTGTCACGATTTATCTCCATGTATCATGAAAGCAGAGATTATGCATGACTGCACAACACTTTTTGACTGATSTACCCCATCCCTTGGTGGAGTTCAGTGTCTCAGCCCAGCTTGGCAGCAGTAGCTGCACCSTCCTCATGTTTTTCACTCCCAAATACAGGAATAACATCTTTGGGACAGACTCTGAGCAGAGAGAACACCAATGTACAGCCACTGAGGATGTACCCTAAGCTCACCAAGGCTAATCCCACTGATCCTTGGCCTTTTACTCCCCTAGCAGTAAGATCCTGGGGAAASCAACAATTCCTTGTGCTAGTTACAGAGGGGTAATATTTTCCAGTTGCCACATCAGCGAGCTGCTGGCATTTAGCTGTGAGCAAATAACATTTTAACTATTTAAAACAAGGTTGATGAGGTAATATAAAACATTACAGTGGCGCCCAATAGAATCCCCCAGGTCAGTAACACGCAATTTAAAGTGTTCCAAAATAACAAACACACTCTATATACAATAGATTCTAATGACTCTTAAAAATGCCCTCATTGCTGAGTTAATTTTAAAGAAYCAAGTATTAATAGCAACTTCTTAAAGTTTTAGAAATACTTTTCTTAAATTAGCAGATTCACAGCCAAATGCAGCAGTAGATGCATTAGCTTCTTTGAGATGTTTTGTTTCGGTTTTTTTTTTTTCTCATTATATTATAGCAGAGAATATAAATCCAACAACTTTTCCACAGAGCAGCAGAGAGTCCAGGTTCTGCCTGGAGCACATCCATTGCCCAAAATGCTCCCACCTGCAGCAATTCCACTGGCACTGCTCAGGTGAGTTGGGACAGCAGGCAAGGAGCAGGGAACTCCTGCTCTGAGTGTCTCAGTTGGGATCAACCTCCTGGCACACGGCCAATCCTGCTGGTCTGGGGCTGCAGCACCTGATCCATCTGCCAGAGATCCTCCTTTTATTCCCCACAGTCAAAGTTAACCATCCTGTCTAAGAGAGAGAATCAGGCTCTACTAAATTCTGGAGAGAAAAATTGGTATCATCAAAAGGCTGCAAAGGTGGTCATCCTTCTCCAGTGACTGTGAAAAAACGGAAAGAATTTAAATTAGGTGCCAAATTCTTACATCTAAGTGGCATTTAACTCTTCAGAGTGTGGTGTTGCAGGTCTTTAATGCTAGAACACTATTTCCTTTTTCTAACAAGAGGCAGAGTCTAATTGGAATTGTTAAAATGAAACACCGCAGCAGTGCAAATCAAGCCCATGCACATCTGACAATTGCAGAAGTCAAGTGTCATGAATTATTCCAGGTTTTGGATCTTTTAGATTCATCTGCACTTTATTTTGCAGTTTTCCCTGAAAACCAGTGTTTTTGTTTCAGGTCATAACTGCAGATTGAGATTCTCAACATTCTGGTATCTGAAGCTTGGCTTAAACCCAGACTCCATGGTACCAGTAATAAAACCCAAAGTTATGGATATGTTCAGGAGTCAGAGCACAGAAGTTTGGACAATCACACTGACAGAGCTGCTGCTTTGCTTGAGGAAAAGTTGTGGGGAACACACTGGGTAATTTGGGGTCGAGGATAACATTGCTCTTCCTCATCCTCTGATGGAAAAGAATACACTGGATAGAGCTGGCTTCTATTGCTTACTATTCCCAAAATGCCTACAGAGATTAGGCCATTGTATTTATTACATTTTTCAAACCTGGCAGCAGAATAAGTGAAACATTCAGAATGAGAAATAATTTTCTATATGTTTTATCCAAAAATGGATATTACATTCACATCATCAGGTATTCTTTTTGTTATGATAAAAATAATGTGGTGTATTCAGAAACATGCAAGCAATAAYGATTCTAACTTTCCTGCTACTCCACATCACAAAAAGCTGATATAASTGCATTCCAATGAAGTTTCATAGCACTGTAGTGATACTCCTTTGCTTCCTTCACAAAGTATACTGAGTATTTTTTCCAGTTTCTTAATTCTTGATTATCTGAGCTTCCCATTATTTTTGCAGTAAAAATTCCAATTCTTCTAATTTCATTATGTCCCACGTGTTTCATCATGCTCTTGTTATCTTTAAATGTATCTGTATATATGTACACACATTCTCCATGTTTCTCGAGCCWATATTCTCCAAGGCACTCTTGAAGTATAAAACAAAGTTGTAACTCAAAACAAGTGGAATATCCCTGATTTAGTAAGGGAAGAATGTGGTGTTAGTCCTCAAACTGCTGTTGCCCTTTAACCACCAAAAACACACCACAAAACATTACTTGCAGTGGAATAAGAAAGAAGAATTCCTTCCATAAAATTTAATGAGTGCAATGTTTCTATGTTTTATAGGGCACAGAGTGTGAAAAACAGCTCAGTCTTAGYCCTGATGACATTTTCATATAGGTGAAAGTAAAAATAGAGAGAGATTTGACATCTTGACATAAAAGGGGCTCAGTATTATGTTGCAAGGGTACTCTGTACGAGTTTGGAGCGAAAGCATAACATCTGATTCTAGTTCTAGACACATAACAGATATAAAGAGAAATTCGGGCATGTTTTCTCTTTACAGCTAATAGAAAATATAGTGATTGGAGAATGATGAGGATATAAGATTTGGGGTTGGAAAAAAAGAACGTTAACCCAAAAATATTTTAAGACCAAAACAACTCTCTGCATTGTTCTAGAAAATACCAGTCTAGAGTCAATGATTTCAGTGTGTTCTATCAGTTGTTTAACATCAGAATATTTTACTTAAAATCCCTAGTGCTAAATAAAAGAAACAAGGGAACAGAACTGACCAGCAAAAGTGACAGGATAATGTAGTAATACTATTGTAGCATTTAAATTTCTACAGGAAATCCAAAATGTAAATTAAATATGTAAAGCAGTAGAAAAGATACTTTTTACAAGCTGACACAAAATTTATAGGTATGTCAAAATTACTTTCTCCTCAACTTATTTTTATAATTGACAAGGTTACTGGATGAAACAAGAATGTTGAAAGCATTTGCCTTGATAGTTTTTTGTCAAAATGTCTTTCAAAGACACCATATTCTCAGCAAAAAAAGTGATTTTAGTGAAGTCTCCCTTCCTTCCAGAAATTTTAGTGTGTATCTTTTTCGTCAGCTCTACATTTGGGTAAAAAAAATTACCATGAATCAGTTGCCCTAATTTCATCCTTTAGTTGTTCTTCCCTGTACCCAGTTACCATCCCAATTCAGGAAGCATTTCAGCACTTGCCAACATTCAACTACATGAACGATCTCAAATCCTTCAGCAAAAGCAAACAGTGTAATTCTAATAAATCAGTAGATTTTTCAATTGAAATTTTAAGGGACTCAAATCTACAGAACTTTAAAAAAAATTTAAAAGGAAAAGCACTACAACTCACAAAACCCTGCATGGGTCAAAAAGACACCACCACAAGAGCAACAGCTCACATGGGGACCTCAGGGACAACACCAACACTCTCAAAAGAAGAATTTTTCCAACCTAGTTGATTCTGTGATTCTGTGATTCTGTGATTCTGTGAGCATCATTGGCAATTATTTGATGAGTTCATTTGAGCATCTATTTACAGCCCTTCAACAGGGTAGCAAAACCTAGGATGATAAAACACATCAAATTTTATAATTATAAAATACAGATGAAGCCTCAGCCTGCTGGGCCAAGAATCAAGAGAGCAGAYAGGAATTTTTCCATGGATTTCCAAGTGTTTCAGACTTGTCCTGGGCAGTRTAGCTCGAGCAGATACTCATGGCAGATGTATGGACTCTGTTAATAGAGAATCAGGACAGTGTGAGAGCCTGGGCATTTTGCAATCATACAACATTTGCTATCATGTCTCTGACTTGAATCATAAATCTTTATTACCCCAGCATTTTTTTTCACCAGCTTGGAAGAATGCAGTGCATGAGATGATAACCTTCCCTGGACTTTGCAATGTCTGCACTTTCTCAAACACRGTTAAAAATTTACATGGCATTAAAAGCAGAGCAAATCCAAGAATTATTTTTGCCTTTATACAGTACAGAGAAATAATGGATTTTATTTTTATTTTTTTTTTTAATTTGGGTTTATTTTTCCATTTTAAGGAAGTTAATTATTTCCTACATACGCATTTCAGAAAGATTATTCTAGTCTGCTCAGGCTTGTACCAAGGCTGTGGCCCTTCCTAAAACACATTAAATGACATTGTCTGACAAGAATATCTCAAATTCCATCACTCATGCTTCCCTTTTTTTTTATTTATGGGGATGATTGTGAGCCTGATGAGCTACTCCATCACACTACTCTGTCCTAGTTTTATTTGTACTTTGAGTGCATACATCATGACTTATATAGACTAAAGAAAATTTATTATTTATGGGAACAGTTGTGTGTTTGATGAAATAATCCACTACATTACTGTTCCAGTTATTTAAATTTTAAGTGCATGTAATTATGATTTACAAATGTTAAAGAAATTATAATAATTTTTTTAAAGCTTTGCATTTGTATCAGAAAGAAGTTTGCCACGGTCTTTATTTCATTCCATGTCTGAGGTACACTGCCAGTTCAAAGATAGGGATGCTCAGATTAAGCAAGAGCTGTTGCAGAATARGTATTATTTTTCCTTTGATGCATTTTCTCCATTTCAACCCCAGGTACACATTATTCTCCTCTTGCTGGAAGTCTGTACACAAATGCCAGCTTTGAAATTTGGTCCAGGAAATGATAGCATGATAAAATTTCATGCTATTTAAAGTTCACACTATAGTAAAGTTAAGCACAGATTAACTTCAACCCTAATTCTWCTGTTCCATTGGAAACATCCAGATTCAACCCCCAAGACTAGAATGGATGGATTAATATAAAGGTGTTCAAAATACTAAAACAACAAATCAAAACYCAGAATTGCATCTAAAAGCTCAGGATTTTGGCCTTTCCCCACATCCATCTTGYTCTTTAGCACTTTTCCTCCCCAGCTGGTCTAATTCAGGAATTTTCCTCAACTAAACTGGGCAGGGGAAGAGGATCAGCCCTATCAACAGCTGGCAAACAACTTCAGGGCTTGGAAAGAGCAAGCAGAGCTGCATAAAACACTGCCTGGAGACATGGGTAACTTAGGGACAAAACTCTAACTACAGTAACACAATCTCAGTGCTGACATGAAGCACTGAAATATTACAGTGCTCAAAATTAATCTCAGGATATCAAATGGAAAAATTGGGCTTTTCTGAGAAAATACGGGACATGGAGGTGCAAAAGAGTATCACAGGATGCCCTACAAAACTCTATTATGAAGATATTGCTGCAGACTTTACACACTTCCGTGGTATTCTTCAAAAGAATAAAACCCAAAAACCAGCAAGTGGCAAATTTAAATATTTTTACTTTCAGTAACAAAAAGATAGCTGTGGAGGGTTTGACAAATTAAAATGAAATATTGATGAAACAAGAAGAATGAAGGTACTCAACATTTTCGTAGATAATTAAGAAAAAAAAATTCCACTCTAGTTCCTGCATTTTATAAACCTTGTCACAAYAGGAAACAAATGTAAGAAAGGAAAGGAGAAATATATCCCATGCTTMGAAAATGGAGGCTTTAAACAAGAAAAGAGCTGATATTGCACACTAATCTCAAGGTATAAGATCCATCTTCTGGGAYCTTGAGAAATGGAAATGAGTTCCCTAATTTCAGGGACAGCATTGCTGAAAACCAAGCCTCCAACTGTGAAATGTGAAAATGAACAGGAATGAATCTGAGATTSTTTAATTTTGGTCCTTTTGGACTTTCTGACAGAAACACTCAGACTGTGATATTGGCAGTCAGTATTAGAAACAAAGAAGAGAGCTGGAGCAAATTCAGCTCCCATTGCCCCATCACAAATTGAAGGTAATTCCTAAAACTGCAGCTATTTTCCATGTGACTGTCCCAACAACTTTTGCATTTATTGTTTGTTCCTAATTACATTTTATTATGCCTTTGTGGCTTTGTGTCATTTTTACAGCTAAATTTCAAAGCACCTTGAGACATGTGCAGTGTGATCCATACCCCAATTAGTCGTAGTAGTTGTGGTAATAACATCATTATTTTGATGTGGCTTCTGATTAATCTGTAAATAAAGAGTTTGATCTTTAAATGTTTGATGTTTGTCTCTGGTAACTACATAGTTTCATACTCGTTCCCACTCAGTGATAAATTGTTTTAGGAGTGGTTAAAGTTTTCTACATGAGGGGCTGAATATTTGTGAGCACATCCATGACTCAGAATTTCCTGGAATCACAATACACTGAATTTGTTTGAAAAATATGCAGCATGAGCATTACAGGAAAAAAAAAATAATTCTAATGAAAGGGAGACCCTCAAAGGTGTCCACTAAGAAGCAGCAAGAAGTTATTCAAAACAATATTGGCATTTCGTTTGCCATCATTTTCTCCCATGTTTTGAATACATTCCAGATTTCCTGAAGTGCTAAAATATTTCTCTTCTGCTACGTACTTGCTGTTCTGTGAGTGTTGGGCAGATTACAGGATGATTGATGATGAATAGAAGTTGTTTTAYTTTTCTTGGAACGCTCTACCTTGAAGGACTCTCTTTTGTCTTCCTCATGAACAATTAATATCTCATAGCATCTATTTTACATATGTATAAAAAATTAATCATTAGGAGGTAATAAATAACTCAGTGCTTTCATGYAGCATGATAATTGAATTCCAGTATAGCTCAGAATGGTGTTTGAGCCACAGAACTTCACTCCTCATTTCTGTAAAGACCCCTCAACATCACACTTAAACTCAATAAAATGCTACCTGTAACTTCACAGACTTAGTGAAAAACCCCAAACTGGGAAAGTGAGCACTGTCTGAGCCCAGATAAATCATCAATCTCCACTTTAGCAGAATTTTCTCTCATAAAAAGCATTGTGCTCACACCAGGGCTGCTGCAACGCAGACAAAGATGGCAATTCACTGTGGAAGATTTGCTGATGTCACAGAGCCCTTTTTTGTCAATGTGGCTTTGTGTTCTATCTGCTCTCAAGCTTTTAATAAATGTGTAATCTCTAGATGTGTTCTCTCAAGAGAACAGGCTGAGGATTGCTTGGGGCTGCTCATCCTGGGGAAGAGAAGGTTGTGTGCAGAGCTCACAGCACCTTCCAGGACCTCAAGGAGAGGGACCCTTTATCRGGAACTGTAGTGATGGGAYRAGRGGGAATGGGCTCAAAGTGGCAGGGAGGAGCTGTAGRTACACAGRAGGAATTCTTCCCTGTGMRGGTGGTGAGGCCCTGGCACAGATTGCCCAGAGAAGCTGTGGATGCCCCATCCCTGGAAGTGTTCAGGGCCGGGCTGGATGGGGCTCTGAGMAAYSWGGGATAGTGGARAGTGTCCYTGCCATGGCWGAGGGGGTTCAAATGAGACAGTCTTCAAGGAACCTTTCAACCTAAACCATTCTGTGATTCTATAATTTGAAAACGATGCAGAAAGTGATTTTTGACAGTTCCTAAAGTTTCGATGTTTTCAAGTCCTATCAGTTAACAAGCTGTTCTGTATCTCTCCCGAGCCTGCATAGGGATGACTCCTGGAATCCAGAGATGCAACGAAATATGCAGAACCAACTTTCCTTCCATCCATTCAAACCAAAGTCCAACCAACACTGCCCAAAATCTGATCCCACCTTCCGCATGAGGGAGCTGGGCTCATTCTGAGGTTCCTCGATGCCACCTTCAGCTGGACACWCTGAAACCTCTGCAGGACCTGGCTGAACCCGCGGGCGGGCAGGGATGGGGGAGCAGCGCTGGGCTGAGTGTTGTGTTTTGGCTGTTTAGGGCTTTTTAACAAGTCATCCTAATGCTGCTTTCTTCGTAAATGTTTTCCAGTGATCCTGGCTGCTTCCCAGACTCCAGTGAGGATGTCTCTGAAGTCAGCTGCAGTCTCTGAAGTGTGCTACAAGTATCTTATTGCAGAATTTTAAATGCCTACTAAGCGAATGCAGTTGCCTTATTTGTGAAAGGTGGTGCCAGAAGTAATATTSCATTTCAGATTCTTTTCCCTGGATAATGGCAGAAAATTCTGTTTTAAATCCATCCAACACGGCAGTTAGACAAAGGAATGTCCAGGGTTTTGTTTTGTGCTCCTTTTCAATGCCGACAGTTACATTCCTCTGCTTTCACCTTCCCGTTTTCAAACCATGTATCAAAAAAAATCACGATTATGGGTCACATGCACAAACCCCCAGAAGTTTTAGACACTCTGATAATAAAGTTTGTCATAATAACTAAACATGGACACAATTAACACGTGTTATGAATGATTAGAATAAACCCCATCTCACTGGTATTTTGATCTATTACTTCTAAAATAGCACCAAAAAGTGATAGAAATAATCCTCTGGTTGGAAATCTTCTGGTGACTATCTCTATATCATAAAAATATCAAAGTGGAATGGGAAGAACCCCAAAAAAAACAGGGGAGGCTGAAAGCAAAACAACCGAGAGACTTAGAGAAGTCACTTTGTCCAAGCAAGAGGAGTAAGAATCAYGTGGGCAGTTGTGTGCAGATCATTCCAATGGCAATGTGTGTTGGATGTCAGCTTGAAAGGGGCTTCAGTCTGTTTGCTACAGCTCAGGAACAGCACGTGCTCTTTATTCCTCACAGAAATGCCTCACTTTTCTAGACATCCACCTTTTTTCTGGCTCTGTGGGAAGCTGGTTCTTTAAGCCACGTCTTCTCCAATACTATTCTGTTTTTAAGCGCTTGGTATATGAAAGGCAGGAGGGGTAATCAGAGCATTTTACATAGTAAGTTCTCTCAGCATGCTATTAATAATACTGAGAACTCTTAGTACAGGTCCAAAATAATTTAGGCTTTCTTCCATTCGAAGCCACAAGACAACAAGAGGAGGCTCCAAGAGAGGTGTGGATCACCCACAAGAGATCTGAAGAGCAACATGTATTTTTACTGGAAGTCTGCTCACTAGCCAAAACCTTTGGAACGCCATGACACCAATCTGGCAAAGTGATCTCTCTCTCTGCTTTATTGAAAACATCTTAGACAGCATAATAAAAAGTTGCACTTAATTTCCATAATGTTAAGCTTGTCTTTCTGCTGGCCTGAAGTCTSTCAGAACAGTGAAGATTAAGAAATGCAATGGAGCTTGACAGATTCCATTTGATCAGAACTGAAGAGAGTGAGAAAGAAGAAAATTTAGGGAAAAAAAAAATCTATCAAAAAGTCTGGGATGGGATTTTCCCCTCCAATGATGTATTTATAGCCCCTAAATGAGGATCAAATCCAAAGTCAACTGAAATCAATAGGGAGACTTATTGACTACAGTGAATATTGGATCAGACCCTAAACACAGAGCTTCCAAAGCTACAGAAAGTATTTTGGGACATGTAGTACTAGAAATTATCACCAAGAATGTGAAATAACAACCCAGGCATAWTTAGGGTGGCTCGTTGGTGACCAGAGCAGATAAAACAGCTTTTCAAGGAGATACAGCTCAGGGATGGTGGGACAAAGCTCAACACCTGTTCTAAGGTCCAGGCAGTTGAGGTTCTTATTTTGGTGGAGTTTTGTCTCTTTCAGCATGGGCAAGGTCAGACACGTCTCCAGGCGTGCCAGATTTTTAACATCATATGAAGTAAAAAGCATCTCAAGGTCACCGCCTGTAATAAGCATCAAAATTTTATTGAACTCACCAGCGAGAGCTAAGAAGGCCCTTAGAAAATCTTCCAGAAACCTGTCAACCTGGCAAGCATTCAGTTTTTAAATGTGTTATCTATTTGTCAGCTGAAATATCCACTACCCAAAAGTTTAAGATGTTTTAGAAGAACACCATACTCAAGTAAAAACACGGAGAGATCCAAGAAGAGAAAATGAGCTGGGGATTAGCTCCTCTGTATCAGCTGAGGATCTGGGCTGCTGTATCCAAGCTGACAAGGATCAACAAGCCCATAAAAGAGTTGATAGAAAGGCTGCCTAAGTGTKCTTGTCCCTGAGGAGCTCTCTTGCCATGAAAGATGACTGCTGACTGGTGTGAGGAGATCCACAGATAAAGCTCCTATCAGTTTGAATAATGAGGAAATGAGCAGGATATGAGCAGAGGAGTGGGGAAGGGGCAGATAGAAAAAAGGATTTGCTTTGCTGGCAGACTTGCAAGTCAGTTTGTGGTTATCTCAGGCACCAAGAATCTCTGGTTTATGTGAGCATTAGGCCATGGTTTAGCCTGGGTTCCTATCAGTCTGACAACAGCTGAGGTGAGAGCCTCTGGCAGCTCTGACACACCAACACTTACTAGAATCACTCAGAGATACAAAAGCCAGGCACTTTTAAAATGTTTTTACACACATCTTTTATTTCCTAAACACAGAATTTGGTTGCAAAAATTCCTGCTCCAGGTACTCCCACTAAGAGARCTCTTATTTTTATCTGAGACCTTCAAAAGRCTGAGWGARTTGGAGATGWTCAGCCTGGAGAAGGGAAGACTCTGGGGAGATCTTAGAGCAYCTTCCAATACTTCAAAGTACTTTTAGGGATGTGGAAAGGGACTTTTTGCAAGAACATGGAGTGATACGACAGTGGGCAATAGCTTCAGGCTGACACACAGTGGGGTTTAGATTAGGTATTAGGAAGAAATTCTTTGCTCTGAGGGTGGTGAGACACTGGAACAATGTGCCCAGAGAAGCTGTGGATGCCCCATCCCTAAAAACATTCAAGGCAAGACTCCAAGCAACCTGATCTGGCTGAAGACATCCTTGTGATCAAAAAAAACCAAGGTGAAATTGCATAATAAATGCACAGGGCCTCAAAACCAAATTCCTTTAGAGATCTCCTCTTCCTTCAGGTGTATTCTAATCAAATTCTCCTGGAATTCAAGAGACACTTCTTTTGASTACAGCAAACTCTGGCATCTTTGAGGTCCCTAAAGAGCCTTCTAAAACAGAAGGCTCTGCACTGCTCCTGTTCTCCTGATTATTATTGGTAGGTCTGTTGTTCTGCAATCAGGAGGTTCTGACAGCCCAACCAGGGCTACAAACCCTGGCAAGCACAATATTGTGTTAGTAATTACYAGAATATATTGCCAGAACATAGCTGGAAGTAAAGGAGACTGGAAAGTCTACAGTCTTTGTGGCGGGATCACGAGGCATGAAAGCTTTTTGTACGGATTCTCTCGGCAAAGCTCATGCCAGAGGGAGCCTTTGGATCTTCAAATATTTTTGGAGGGTGGGGGGGAAAGCTAAATGGAATGTCATCCAAGGTCATGCAGAAATATCAGTGAGGACCAAGGTTTTTTTTCAGCTGAATGTTGTAATATTTTCAAGTTAGGAGTTGCCTTTCCTAACAATTGAAATAAAGGCTGTGAAATAGAAACCCTTTTTAAAAAGCAGGTGAGAAATACCAAGAGTAACCTTGACAGAACAATTATCAGTAGCTACTCAATGGGTAGGTAAAAGATTTTATCCATTGTTTTACCCAAGAAAGACATTCTTTCTTGGAGCAGCAGTAACAGCCAAGGCACTAATGTTGACAGCCAATATCAATTAACACCAGAAAGAAAATCACTGSGATTACTGATACCAGCACTAAAAATCAGGGTATGGCAGGCAATTGCTGTGATCTAAAACTGCGTTTAACATACAAATTAGTCCAAATCTCATGGCAAGAAACCAAAGATCAGTCAGACATTCTGCATTTCAGCTGCAAGGAGTTCAAGGCTTCAAATTCAGATTCATGTGCTTGAAGGGTAGGTAAGCAGTCAAGTCTGCAATTATTTTCCAGCCCCTGGGAAAAGAAGAGATTACAATGGAAGGTAATCACTCTCAACATCACTGATGATAAAAAAGTACCTAATATGGTAACCAGCATTTATATTACACTTTCATCTTATATTTCCTCCTATCCCCAAATGTCAAAGTGTTCCATGATAAAACAGGGTGAATATCCCTCTGTGGTCACATCTGCAGAGGCCGAGCTGGCACCTGGCAATTGGGTTCCTGTTTTCTGCACTAGGAGCACAAACATTCCCTTGCCCTCCTTCCAGACATCCCCTGGCCCCTGCCACAAAGGAGAGGCTGAAAAAATAAACCCAATCTGGTTGGCTGATAAAGAACACAAATGCATTCATGTCTAAATACAAAATGGCAATCAKGCCTGAAAAGTTTAAGTAGCATGCAACACAAATATTGCCGAGTTCATGGGAAAGGAGAAAAACAAAAGGTAGCCAGATGCCTCAGGGAACCTGAAGAACAACTGTCCCAAGACCAYAAGACAGATGGCACAAAAACCTTAAACCAGAAAGAAGCAAAGGGATCTCTTCTAGATTTCCAAAGAATCAACCCCTGTTCCTTCCAAAATTCTGAGTTAATAGTCWCAAAAGCTGATTAATAATCATACGAGGTACAACTTCTTCACATCTATAACCTATTAGAAAAAAATCATATTCCGTGGAGAATTTTCCCATAGAATAATCAGTTAAAAACCATCACTTTTTCAGAAAAATGAAGTGGCTTTGAAGAAATCACAGGCAATACTAGAAATGTAAACATATCAGGCATTCCTCTAAGGACCATCAAACCATCAAATAAATAAGAAGAAAAATTAATTGAAAAGAGCTGATACTGTTGAAGAGTGGAAAGTTTCCCTAAGAAAGGAGCTTGAGRAGGMAAAAAAAAGACCACAGTAAAAACTGAGATATTATAAAAAACTGAGTTCAGTTTTTTCTAGGAATGGAGCTGTAGAACATCTAAATTCCCAGCTCGCACAAATTCTGCAAACCTTTGCTTTTTACTACATTAAAACTCGTTAAAAAAAAAAAAAAAATCAAAGTATAAATATGGATGAACTTGGAAATAAACTTTACTTAGATTTTCCATGAGTTCAGTACAGATTCTCATACGAGCCTTTGAGGAAAATACCCAAGGAGACTGTCATCCTTTTCACACACACTCACAAAATAAAAAGAAAAGTTATAATAAAGAACTGCTCCTCAAAATTAAAAAAAAAAAAAAAAAAAAAAGTAACTGCAGGACAACTAAGTATCACTGTAAAATAGTAAGGGGAAATCCTCTTTATTTCACTTGTTTTGTAGTACATCTCATGGTCTAAGCCACATATAAATTAATTTAAAATAAAATTGAGTAGGGAGAGAGGCAGAAAAAACCAACTATAGGAGATGGACACAGAAAGAGAGATAAATTCAGTGGAAAAGAAAATGTGGATAGGTAGGTGGCCACTTATACAGAGGCATGTTCTCAGCCTACCTTTGTGCAGACTTTTCTAACCCTGACTCGATACGGAGGAAAATTACACTTTTTTTTGGAGCTGAATTGTTTTTAGGGTCCAGGAAAAGAAAATTAAGCCAACCATGGGTTTGAATTATAGGAAAAATAAGGTCTCTGATCTCAGACTGGTCTTTACTGTTCTGACAAACAATTCAAGTCATGCTTCAGAAAACCTCAAGATCCACAGGATTTGCTCATCCTTTGCATGGGACCCGTGGCCTGGGGTAAATTTAGCAGCAGGTTGGCCTCAGCTGCCACATCACATCTGTGGGGTGAGATGGTGTCAGGAGCTGTGAATCCCAGTGTCCCTGGAGCACATCACAYTCCAGCCCCATTCCAGAAGGATCAGTTGCTTCCTCACAGCAGTCTTGACACCTGCAGCCACCTTTTGTGGGTCAGCTCTGTCTTTCCTTGTCCATCACACCTACAGAAGATACAAATGAACAGGAGCAGACACTGCAAGAGTCCTTTTTTCTGTGTTTTGTCAAAGCCTTTGGAACAGTGCTGGAAAGTGTTAAAATGAACCAGCCAGCAACTGGGGAGATCTCATGGATCAGGTGCAGAATTAAACAGCTTTGATAATATCCTAGGGAGCAGATTAATAATGCATTATCACAGCTTGATCAATTCAACCAACAAGAAAGACACTCAGGTGCAGGAGCCATCAAATGCAGTTTTCACACTCTTACACGTGTTGAAGACTTGCTACRTTGCAATGAACATTTTCACCTGGCACAGCAGGACTTTGCTGTTGCTCTCCACAGGCTTAATGGAATTCATGTACTTTTAACAAATTCTGTCCCAAATTCTTCTTTCCTCACAATTGTTCCATGTGATTCTGCTCCCTCCCCCTAACAAGAAATACATATTTGTCTCATTTTTTTCTGGGCAATGATGGAAATTAGATGATGCCTGTACCCAGACATATAGGTTCAGACAATGCTTCTGGGTTTGAGGAGGGTGGAAGTGGAGAATTTTTATTTGAAGAGTTTCTATTCCCRTAAAAAGCTTTGCCTACCATTGAGATAGATTCCTAGTGTTCAGCTATCTTTTCTTCCTTATGAATCTTTGGCTTTATCTGAATTATTGACTGTAGTTTCAGACTGCTTACTCAGGTTCAAAGAAAGACTCTCTGTTTATTACTATTTGTGCATTGCCCTCTGGAACAAAGGGTTTGATGACTGTTTATTACACACTTCAAGGCAGAAAGATTTTGTGCAATTATTTTTGCACATACAGTACCAAAAGATTTTTCACAATTGCAGAGGAGTTAGATTTGGGTGTTTATTTTCCAATATTTTGTTAAAAAAAAGCCACTTAATCTTATAACAAGTAAAAAAGTTTGCTCACACAGAATTTACTAGAACACTGTCACAAAAAAAAAAGGACACTGTTGTACAGTGGAATTTTAGCTTTTTAATATTGTCAGAGTAAAATTTGCCTGAGAGAATATTGGCATAAAAGAAGAAATATTCTCTTAATATTTTATTTTCTGTTTATRTGGAACAATGTAGGGAATTTAAAACGAGTCCAAAGTTTTGATTGGCCTAAATTTGCATTGCTAAGTGCAAAAGAAAGTTGGTGGAAAATTATACATAACTCTAGTGAGGATACATTTTTCCTCCCTCCAGTATTTTTCCCCCATTAATGTCTATCCTGCAGCTTCATGATGAAGAGGATGGATGACTTAATTAGCAGCCCCARAGAACAGCAAAGGTGTTTGCACCACTTCCCTCAAGCTATTTAATTTAAAGTGTGCAAATAACAGAATTGCAGTAATTTGGGATGGAAAGGCCTTCTRGGTCATGAAGACCCCATGTGAGGGCAGAAGCTTTCCCAACAGTGCATGRAAATCTGCAGTGAATATTTGAATTATCCTAACTTGTAGACTACAAGGAAGTGCAGGAACTTGAGAGCACTCAGGGAGATCCATGGACAGGCAGCTGTGAAGCCTCAAAACAAAGGATCAGCGATGTCACATGTCACATACATGCTGGTGTCACCAGCAGACAGGGACATTCAGAATGGCATCCCAGAGGTGAAGCAMAGGAGCTGCAGGGAGCTGCTCTCCAGGGGTCTTTGCTAAAACAAAGCAGAATCAAAGCAGGTTTCACCTCTGGAGGGGAAGGTGCCCTCATGAGATCCCTCTTCCATGTAGGATTGCAGAGCTGCCAGAGCCTCAAACAGATTCTGAGCAAGACTTTCCAGACAGAAATTTGAATAAGCTCCATGCTAAATATCAGCCCAAGGTATACAATGTGTATTTCATGAGCACATTTAGCACATGTGAATGCTAAATTCTGTTACATCACCCAGTGTTGTTTCCTGTAACAGCAGAAGTTCTCCAATACAACAAACAAAGATTTTATAAAGCTTAAAGCTTTCTGAGGAAAGAAAAATTCCTGCTGCTCCCAAGGTGGTGTATTCTGACAGGTTCAATGGTAGAGGGGAAATATTCAAAAAATGGAAAATAGAATTTGTGAGATACATTTACTCCACCAATTCTGTTGGTGAAACAATAGAAAGAACAGGAAATACAWCACCATGTCTTCTCTCTACTCCCTCAGCAACGCAGAGCATCAATTCTTCCAAACACCAGGGTCCAAGTTGTATAAAAYCACTTTAGAGCTGCTCAGCATCTTGAGTGGTGGAAAAGGGAAAAACTATTGGCCTGGCTGCTACACTCTGATTTTTTCCCAAGATTGCAATCCTTCCCTAATCCTTATTGCCTCTAGCCCAAAAACTGATCTGCTGARGATCTTGAGAGGCAATGAAGAGGGTTGCACACACAACCCTCCTGACTGAATCATTAACGAAGATGCTTTCCAGAGGTTCRTTGCCCTGGAGAAAACCAGTCCCAAAGGAAGTTTTGTCTCATTGCAAAATAAGTCGATGACTCTCTGCTCTGGAAACGTTGTAACATTGAACATATCAAAGAGTTCTGCGCTCAGATCATTGGGTGGTGCTGAGAGGAAAATGTTCAGCCCTAATTTTGACACCCTCTCTTCCCAATATAGATAAGAAGAGCATTGTTTTAAAGTCAGAAAGTGAGGGAGGGGGTAGAAATCAAAAGAGAAATCTTTTCTTTGGAGGAGAAAAGCCAACTCATCGTCCCATTGACCCATTCAGAGGCAAAAATGAGAATAACACTAGAATTTCGTTTTGGATATAGACAGAGTTGTTACAAAACCTCTATAAAAATGGTCTTACAAAACATGATGAGTAAGAATCACACTGCTGAGGTGCTATTTCTTCCACTTCACTGTGAAATAAATAATTGCTGTTTCCCTGTGAAAAGAACTCATGCCAGCTTTTGAGCCCAGGCAGCTCAGCCAGGCACTGTTTTCAGAAGGGAATCTCCAACTGCTTTCCCTTCTTGTTCAATCCCCTTGCACTAATAAAGAGACATATTAAAAAAAAAAAAAAAATCCAATCCATAGCCAGAAAAYGACAATTTTGCAGTAACACACATTCAAAAATTAGTTAAGAAAAGCAAAGGAGTAATGATGGCCTCACTTCCAGATTCTTGTTTAGGATAAGGACAGATGGCTCTGAACTGAACACTTTTCCCGTTAACACTGGGTCCTAAATAGATTTCCCATAAACACTGGGAAAGTGCTTTTGGTGTGCATGTTTAACGTAAAGCTTTGATCATGTCTACACTCATTTTGGCTTTTCTCTTTACTGCAAACCCTCCTCATCATGCTGGCCACATACTCCTCTGGCTTGTTTGCTCATGGTAAACACAAAACAAACACTTTCAAGAGATCTTTCTATATGAATGTTCTACAGTTACAGCAGCAAAATCCTCAAATGACTCAGTTTATTACATAAAGCCTGGGAYAGCCTATCATTCCCAGAATATTATGGTTTGATATGAAAAGAAAACCAGCAGGACACATTTGCACTACTCCAGTTTGTTTTGCCAGCAGACATGACACAGTGCTACACCTCACATCTGGGCCCCAYGTCTAGAAAACTGAGTTTTTAAGACTACAACCTCTCTATCTCCTCATTTTGTTCTCCAGACACATATATTCCAAAGTAAAATTAAATCTCTAAATAAGCAAAGAAGCATATTTCCCACAGAAGTGAATCATTGCTGATTGCCTTGTCTCTTTTTTTTTTTTAAAAAAAAACCTCCTTTATCTTGAGGATAGAGACAGCAAATATGGATTTGCCTTGGCCATGCAAAGAGCATAATGAAGCAGAAAACATTTTTCATTGTTCCTGACTGCAAATTCAGGAGAAGGAGTTGCATTGGGAAGCAGGCTGGGTATTTTCTTGGTTAAGATATGTGCACTAGAAATCCCTCAAGAGGATTTACAGCCAAGTGATAGCAATACCCTTTTCTTCCTGGAAGAGTTTTGAATCCYATTGCAATTAAAGGCCCATTCCTAGAGAAAGACTGAAGGCTTAGGTTATGTAAGGAAGAACTGCAGGGGAATAGTTTGTTCCTCACCTCAGAAATGCTTCCCCACAGCCCAGCCTCTCATGACTGTGGTTTGTTCCCAYTGTTGACTTGGATTCCTGCAGCTCTGGGGACACAAGACCCACATTTAGCCCGTGCAAAGCCCACAGAGAAAGCAAGAACATTTCAGTGCTGCAAGGTCACACACAATAGCAAGATGCTTAAAAACTGGTGAGGGAGGATGAAAGTGAGCACTCACACTTAAAGAACAACCTCGGTTATGTTGGCTTGTTGCCAGAAAAAATAACCCATTACAATCAAAACCCAGTTAAGTCAAACAGACCATGCTTAATTAAGCCCACTCTAAGAGTTTTCTTTTCAAAGCAGCTGATATTTTCAGCAGGTGAGACTGAAGCTTGCCAGCTCAGASTATCAAATCTAAGCCCTTAAACGTGGGTGTCCACACTGTGTGTATTGCTGACATGGAAAAGGGGATGCAGAGCCCAGAAGTGGAATATTCAGAATATAAAGATTCAATTGAGAGCTTCAATAGCTGTGCCTATGCCACCAAATACAGTGGGCTGGGCTTGTTTGCCGGCCCTCAGGCCAAATGAATGCACAGTACAATTCACATCCACGTAAGCTGAATCCTTTTTTTCTCCCCAGAATGGTGTCTAATCATGTTACCCACTGGCACCAGACCTTGGCCACTCTCTGTTCCCAAAAGATGACCAGAAGTCACTCATGTTAAAAGAGKGCCAGGAGTTCTGCTCAGTTGTTGAACAATTAAACAATACCAGCAACTGAGCCTGGACTCAGACTCACATCTCAGCCCTTTTCAATTTATTGGGATGGTTTCACAGCCCATCCATCCCAAGATCATTAACCAAAGCAAATAAAAGTTTCTTCTGAGCTTAAAAGAGGGGTTTTGTCTTAGAGGTCATTACAGCAAGCCCAGAGCCAGCAAGATTCCATCCAATAATTCAAACAGGCTTCACACCCAGCTCCCAGCACCAGTCCCTGCACAATGGGTGATAYGTTAACTCACAGCAAACTCTGTATCCTAAATGGAGTCCCAGACCACTAATATATCCTGATTTTCCTGGTGCAGAAGCTCAGAAAGCCTAATTTCTGAACCTCACCTGAAGCRCATGGAATAGAAGGGGGAAGGAGGCTGACTGAAAACAATGAATATCAGCTCATTTTAGCCATCAAAACCACAAAAATGTCTACAGTTCAGATCAGTCATCCAGAACAGACAGGGCAGATAAGGAGGGCAGGAAACCACACACCTAAACACACACAGAAGCACGAAGCTACACACTTGCACCAGTTTGTCAGTGCTGCTTGTCTGTAAAAGCAAAATAAACAGCAGTGCTATTGAAAAGGTTTCTGCTCTCTTTTTGAGACAGAGGTGTGCAAGCCAAGCCTTGACTCGTTTGGGGAGAGGGTGTTTCGTTGTGGTTTGGAGATGCATCCAGAATTTGTTATTACTCAGAAACTTTGGTTCTCAGTGTATTTTTATAAGGAGTCTGAGAATGAAATATGATTCATATTTACATCTGTTAACATGTTGGGAACAGAGGGAAAAAAAAAAAAAGAATGAGCAAACTGCTGCTGGAAGAAACAAAATAAAAAAGTTGGTTTTATTTCCCACCAGACTTTCTAGGTTTGGGAAGCAAATATTTTTGTTACAAGAAACACTGAGGTGAAGGCAAAAGACAGTGGCAAAGTCAGCAATGATTTGAGCTGTGCATCTGGACTTTTGGTAATGTYGATTTGGAAATCACATAAGAAGTGTTGCAATTAGTTATGTCATTCTGGATTTTGATACAAACTGTTWAGTCCCATGATGTAATTTGGTCTGGTTGGCCAGAGCTCTTCCTCTGTAGAAAGAATACATTGTAATGGTTTTGYCTGTGTGAATGATGAGTATACATATTCTTATAAATAAGATGTTATGTGCAAACTTTTCACATCAATCTGGGACAGCTGAAGTATAATGGAAGGAAAATGTCATGTATCACAGAGAATTTTTTCCTCAAATTAACCCCCATAAATGTCTGAGGAACAGAGGGAGCATCTAATGAAAGGACCTTTATGCAGATGCAGATCATGACATTCCATTCATAAAAGCAGAGAGAAGCAACATGATGTAGCTGCAAGACTTGGGGGAAGGAGAGGAAAAAAAATCACAATTTCAGAGTGAGGCAAAACCTCTGAGATGTCTTGACTAAGACCACAAAAATTTGTATCACCCAGGCTACACACCAAGGCTTTCTAAGGGCTGATTCTAAAAGCCTAAACTTTTTTCAGGGCTTCAGTTTCTCATATCGAGAAGCATTCCCCATAAAGATATTTTTTATATCAGAGCAGTTAACTAGATTACATGCAATGATGGCCAGGCAGTGATTGGCATTACACATGTAAACAGACAGCAAGTCAAGGCAGACATGAGCAACCACAGCTGGGAGAGAAGGAAAACTATTATTCATCTCTTAAAGAGGAGGAGTGAGAGCAGAAATTCTCCATCAGGACCAGACAGACAATGGCAGAGTTGAGAAATGGAAGCAGAAGTTCAGAAGTGCCCCACTCTTGGGTTCTGCCATCCTCAGTCGAGGGCCAGTCCAGGATTAAACCTGAACATTTATCAGACATCTTGCCACATAATGGGAGGATGARAAGGTGCCTCCTAATGAATGAATATTTAGCGAGTATTTTGTTTATATTGGGTTAGGCACGGCTTTGTTCCACCCACACACACAAGGGAAGGTGGCAGAGACAAAAAGAAAGCAAAATTCTCCAGTTGTCCATAGGGCAAAAACCTTGCCCAGTGAACCACATCACCGCAGGAAGAAAAAAAAAACACCAAAAAAGAGAAGAAGAGGCTCAGCAACATAGATGTTAAAGGAATGTCAGAACAGCCTGGCAGTGCACGAGTACACTCAGGAGGCTGCAGACCAGATGCTGCAGATCAGAACTGCTCACCAGGCACAGCCAAGGGCAGCACTCAAAAGGACAAACAAAACTCCTCACACTCCTCTTGTGAGCATCACTCTCAGGGGTGCAGCCAGGCAAGGGGAGGGCTATCAAAGCCCCAGCACCTGAAAGATGCTGCCCTCTTCCCAAGCTGCTCCAAAGGGCTCGTGTGGCCCTGTGAGAAGGCTTTGAGCTGCRAGATGGAAACCACATGTGAGCACACCCCCCTGGGAAGAGCCCCATGTGCAAGGCAGTGGGCAGACCACCAACTAACTACATATGTAAAGTCCTCACTGGGTGTCTGACTTGTCTGGGAACCAAACAGGAGTGGGGGCAGAAAGGTTCCCACCCTCTGCAAAGAGCCTGGCACATGACGTGTGTGTTTGCTGCGAGGAAAGAATCCCACTCCAGAGAATGTGTTGGAAACACTGCCTGACAACACAACACGGCTTCTCTTTGCTGTCTCTCTCAGCTTATCTCATCTGATAGCGAGGGAAACCTGGCCTGGCTGCTGTGAATTGGAAAATTGCTAGGGGATCACATTTTGCACACTTCCTTGCCTAAACTGATCAATGTAATTATTTCTGAGTTAGAGAAATATCCCACTGACCCTGACATTCTCTGTAGCAGCGGCTGATYGTTGCAAAGTAAAGGATGAATTAAAAGAGAGTATCACCTCTGCTGCTGCCAGAGGTCCACCCATCATATTCACACCAGAGAAAGGCTCAAGGTCCCCTCTTTTTCAACCTTTTTCTCATTTTCCTTGGATGCTCTGTCCATGAAAAACCTTTTTACAGATACCTGCCCTCCATTCAGTTACTTTCTCCCTTTCTACACTTACAGTCACCCTCTTGCATCAATTAAACCTCACCACCTTGGGACAGAGCATTGTCCTCCATGTGTTGGCTCTCCAGGAGAGGTGACAGTGCCATCAGGATTGCCCAACTCTTCTCACCATGAGACTCCTCTGAGGCTGCTTATGAACTTTTTCAGCTCCATGATACACARCAAAACTGCTCARGGAAGACAGAGACAACTCTCAGTGRAGGCCCAATAAARATACTCAGAAATTTGGCTTCTGGTTGTGGTTTCAAGGCTTGATTTTGGGTTTTGCCAGACTTCCACAAAACTTGGGCTTATCCTCAGATCTCACATATTGCGCTGCTTTTGAAAATCCAGCTTCTAAACCCTCCCAGATGCAAGTCAAAACTATCTCTCTACTGCCCAAAGGTTTCCAAAGACAAATTCCCATACTCTAGGAGGAATTCAGAAGGGCACAGAGCTAATGTACCTTTCGTACAGTCATGCAGACGTTTTTGTCCTTTCATTCCTCCCCTCCTTCAAATCCTGCAGCCACATCTCAGAGCACTGTAACATGATTTTTATCAATTGTGTTTTTAAACTGTTACTCTGGGGAGATTTCAATAACAAAAAAACCGATTTTCTGTTTTTGTTGGGTTTTTTTTTGTTTTGTTTTTTTTTGTTTTCTGTTGCTTTGCTGGACTAAGCAATATTTTTTATTTTATTAAAAAAAAATGTATATGAAACTCTCACATTTTGCCAGCATTTATATTATGTCACCAAGCTGCAAAATATTGCAGGCAATAACAAAGCAGAAATCAGAAGTTTTACTACTGCAGAATACAGACGAACAATTATCCTAATAAATACAGCCTACCAAATATAAATCCTGTACTAGTTGTTCTTTTGGCTGTTCTTCTATTGCAGAATTATTTCTGCAGTGCTATGAGGCTTCAACAATATAAAATATTTGTTTAGAATATGATTTAACCAAACCTAAAACCCCCACYGTACTTACATAACACAATTTGATCATTTTTACACAGGTTCTCTCACTTATTAAAATTTAAATCTATGTGCASACATCACTAGATTAAAATCTTGTTGTGTCTTCAATATCAGAAAATAAGTTYTCAAACCGTCTTCACTTTCAGAAAGGTTTCTTGCAATACAATACTAACTGTGAGGGGCAAAAAACCCTTAAAAACAAATAAGTAAAAAATTATTATTATTCTAAGGGCCAAAGAGCAGAAAGATTCAAATGCAGGCAACCTCTAAAAAAAACCCCACAGAACCAAAAAAAAATACACTTCCATCCAACACAACAGCTGTCACCTCACTGATGACAAAAAGTCTAGCTTTCTGCACAGCTACTGGAATATCCCAGCTGCAAAGGGGCTTTAATGCTTTGTCACATCAGGACCTCAAATGAGGGGGTAGGTGACAAAAAGCAAGGCAAGGAGATGTAGGGCAGATGACAAATTGTCCCACCAATGTACTCACCTTCAACCTCCAGCCCTCTCTTTGGATGGAATTCATCAATTCGATGAAGAGCAAGCAGGGAGTGATATGTGGGACGCAGATTTATAACTATTAAAGACTAGAATGAGACAGACCCAGTTTTGATCTGTTACTTACAGCAGTATCTGGTCTCCAAGATGAACAATGATTGAACTAACTGAGTGTACAGCTGTAGAGCTTTGTAGAACGAGTGGTGTCACTACTGTAGAGTTACATAAATATGCGTTACTGTGCCATAGCCATGAGCTACGTGAGCAGTACAATTCTTAGAAATCAAACAGGTGTGAAATCTCACTGAGAGAAAAGCAGCAAACACCTGGGCACTGCAGATGTGTGGCCAAAGCAGCAGCACTTCAGCTTTGTTTGCCTGGACCAGCTCAGACCTGGGGGTGGCTATCAGGTCTGATTGATCTCATGGCCCCACTTTGAAGAGCAGAGGTGTCTCGGAGCAGAAGCAGATGTGATGTGGTACCACAGTGCTGCCTCATCAATGAGAAATGTTCCATTAATGAGAAATGTTCCATTCTCAGAAGGAGAAAAGCTGAAGTTGTCAGCTCTGAAATGCATTGAATCATGGTTATGTTGGTCGCATTCTGTAGAACGTTCCTGGTTTGAAAGCGTCTCCCCTTTTCCTGTCAATCCTTTGAAGAAAATGGTAAATATTGAAATTTTATATGGTTTGCGTTTGGGAATTTTTGGGGGGGATTTTGTTTTGATAAGAGCATATTTAACTAAAGGTTGAAGATTTCAATATTTAGAGCAGAGAGTGACAAAGGAGAAGTGAGGGGGAAAAAGTGCAGGCTTTGCTTCCTTATTTTAAAAAAGTTTATTCCATTCGGACAGCTGGAAAAATGCTGCAGATCTTGAGAAACAGCAAAGTCTCATGGATTTCACTCTCCATTTCCCCCCAACTAACAATTTTCTTATACCTCCATACACAATTCTTGATTCTCACATTTAGAAGTGACATTCCATTCAAGTCCATAAAATCAAATATAAATTAGGAAATCAGTTTAAAGAAAATTTCCCAGAAACATTAAAAGGGTTCATCTGACCTTTCCAAAAAAAATAATTTCAATTTTCAAACAGCAAATTTTGCTTTTAATCTCTGTGTTTTATGCCACCACAAAGAAGTTTCCATGACACACTTGCAACTAGAAATGAAAAGCATTAGATGTAGGCTCATATGACCCAGTTTAATATTAAAGAACTCACATCTTTCCAACTCTACCACTGTGTAATGAAGATCTAGACTAAAAAAACCAATGTACAAAGTGTTTCTTCTTCAAACTGCGAACTCTGTGTTTTCCTCTCAAGACTCCAGCTGAGCTCTATTAACACCAAAGTCAWGTACAGCCACTGAATTTCACTCCAAATTTCACCAGCTTTCATCTGGCTCCAGAAGACCCACCAAAGTTGAGCCTATACAATATTCTTTCATTGAGYAAAGGATTAGTATTGACTGATTATTGGCTGCCCAGCAATGCAAGAAACTTCTGAGGAGAGTGGTCTTTGGAATATCTTGTGTTTTAGAAAGACATTAAATACCAAATCCCAATTTATTAATGTATGTATACATTTTTACAGGAGCCCATGAGAAGAAGCCTGACTGCCAGCCATAGTTTAATTCACTCTGATAACACAGAGACTATAAATCTCAGCCAACAGCTCAACATGCAAGGCATTTGATGTGTCTGGGAACCTGCTGCATGAAAGAAATTAGCTGTAGAAAAAGAAGCAAAATGCCTATTCCCATGGGAAGAGTCTGCAGGACTGGCAATAGATCATTTGTTCATTTGGAAGACACTTGTTCCTCTGGTAAAACAGCAACTAATATTTTTGCTTTCCACTGCTCAGACAGGAAATATGGTGCTAAGGGCCAATAGACAGAGAAAGTCATCGTGCTAATTACACGGTCAGTAAACATTTGCTCTCCCATGTTTCCTAAAGGTCTGAATAATTCCTGGTTAGAATTCAGCAGCGGGACCAGCCGCCCTCTTCCTCTCTGACGCAAATGCYGAGGAGATGTATCACATTTTAGAGGATATCCAGGTTAAACACCCCTGTTTTCACAGGATGATCCCGTCACCTGGAAAAGGTTGAGCGCTACCACATTTAGAGGGGAAATGAGATTTTTGAAGTATCAGAGGAACAAGGCTCTGAAACTGTCCCTTAATACATGGCAAACACCCAAATTTAAACAGCCTGATAAATTTGCAAATGGGATTGTAGAGCATGTCACTTACTGAGAATTTTATTTTTTGGAGGACAAATCCCTTCAAGTCCTGCCTTTAACCTGCATAAGTCATTTTTCTCACATGCAAAATCATTCAAGATGAACCACTGATTACACAAGAGGGTGTGATATGGAAAGGCCTCTGTTTACCTACAAAAACACAGCAAAAGAAGCAGATTTTATTTTAAGGCACAAAGCTCYACTTAATTGCTGTGATTTTGGGGGTTTGATATGCTTGGTCAGACTCTGAAATTCTGACTAACACAACATTTYTTATTGGGCCACATCATCTCTGCTGACTTTCTGCCTAGCAAAAGTCAAGTCCAGAAGCTGGCCACAAACTGAGCAAGGTATCTGAATGGTAAATAGAGAGATCYATCCACAGATTCCCAGGAAACAATCTTCTTTACATCCTCTCCATGGAAGAAAGCTACTTCCCATCCACACAGTACTCAAATTCCTGACTGCTACTYGCTGGATTAGGATGAGCAAGTCATTAGATGCAGTTGTGTCAACATCAAAGGAAAAACAAACATTGATGTGTTTTGAAAACGCTTCAGAGTGAAGTCCCGTTTTTCATGTGCCCTGTGTGTAGCTTCACCCCCCCAAATTTTAAGTAAAACATCTCCCTAATAGCATTCTGAACAGTGTAATTGCAGGCAAAAAATGCTTGATTTCTACCCACTGCTCCTCATGTTCTCAACGCGCGCCACCAACCATTTCTATTTTGATGTACAGTTGCTTTTCATTCTTATGGAGGGATTTATCTTGTTGTTGTTTTTTAATTTAAAGAAAAAAACAGGTGAAGTCTCAAAGAGTGGACAATGTGTATTAGGCCTTGCCCTGGTACACACTATCAAACCCTCCTGGAATAGAGCTACTGTGGATGATGTGAGGAATTAGCCAGTTCCATACAATTTCTTCTTTCACATCTCAGAACTACTGTTCCCAAAAAGGGTCTAAATATCCCTCCAAATCCAACCATACACTGGAGATGCTTAAATATGAGCAGCACACCCCTGAACCAGAGACTGCTTCTGAAATCAGCCCTAAACAAGTCCAAGGCACTGAATCCAATGGCATTTTATGCACCAGACTTGAACAGGGGGTGCTGTGCCCATTGGATTGTTTGTCAGCTCTTGTCTCCTGGTATTTGAAACAGTTAAACAAGGTATGGATGTTATGAGAGAAAATAGGACATATTTTCCTGGGGTTTTCCTTTGTAAGAATTTAGCTGGATATAAAAGAAATTCTTTAAGTGGTATTTTTAGCCTTATTTGTGACCCTTGGGGATTTGATAAAACTTTTCCCATTGCAGCAGGTTGGTTTACTGGTCTTGCAAGCAACATACTCGAATTATTTTATTTTCACCTCCATTACCATTTAAATGGTTCTGTGTTTCCTTGCAGTCAGCTCCTCTCCACAGAAATTGAAGAACACCACAAAATGACTGTGCATTAATAAAGAGGCAGAAAGCACCRCAGTTTCTCCATTACTCTGTCATCAGAGATATCTGCTCTAGGTTGTGCTCGGAGCATTAGCCCATGTAGCCTGATATGAGTTCACGAGGCTGGAATTCAAAACACTAACCAGCTGTGGGAACCCGGGAAGAAGGCTGTCACACTAAATGGTATCCAGATTAGAGCTGTGAGAATTTGGGAAAGCCCGTCTAGCAAGCATGATCTCTYGGGGGGAAGGGAGGGAGAGAAACAGTTCCCAAGTTGTTAGACTCCTGAGCCTAAAGGAAACTAGGTCTGTCTCTTAGATACTGACACTGCAAGGTTTCGCTGGAACTAAATCTGTATCAGCGGATATTTTCCCAAGGGAAGAAACACAGCAAGTTATTTCATTGAATTAAAATACAGATAACTACCTCGAGGATGGTTTTCTCTCCACAGCACAGTCTGGGGCTGGATGAACATGACTCCATAAAGGATCTGGCTGTGGCAAAACTGATGGAAATCATGGTCCAAGAGAGGGACCCTCTGTACTACATTGCACATGATGTTTGCGATGTGTCTGACATGCAGGTGCTGGATTTAAAATCCCCAACATGCAGGCAGCCAAATTCAAGTGAAAGGGATGACTACACAGTCAGATATGCAAGKAAGACAGAGAATGCAAATAATTTATTACTTATCTACCCTTCAACTGATATTCCACATGGCTGGTGGAAAAGGGGGGCAGGAAATATTTTKGTCTGTTCCCAGCTCTGATACCACAGGTGATGTAACATGGAGAAGTTATTTTACAACCAAGCACTGCAAAACCTTTTTGAAGGAATTTCTTTTCCTTTAAAGGCATGGCAGACCTGAGGACCAAGTCCCAAACTGAGAATTGCTGCCCCTTTATCGTTTAGTCCTTTAAATTTCTCTAAGGAAGTAAGAAAATCGAGAAGTCTGTCGATATGRCCATTGGCATCCTGCTTGATTTCCATGGATCCTGCCACAGTACTTCAGCACTCCAGAGTGCCACACAGGAGAGAGTTTCAGGAGAGGAGAGGTGCTCACCGAGCTGTGGGCACATCCATCAGTGTCAGTGCTGGGAAAGCGATGCCCTTCAGGTGCTGCTGCCAGAGGAATCCATCACGGGCTGGAAGAGGCTGTTCAAAGGCAGAGATCCTCAGGAAGTGATCTTGCTCCKCATGCCCAGTTAGTGACCCTGAACACAAGAGCCACACAGATGGTGTCAGAGCCCTGTGAGACACCAGGAACATGGCACACAACCTGATTGATGTCACACCTGTAAGGCTTGTGGGAGTAACTAATGACACRTGTCTGGTGAAATCCCCCTCCAAAGCTTCCCCTTTTGCACTACAGACCAGTCTATTTATCTGCTCAACTTTGSTCCAGACTCAGAGCGGGGGAAAAAWATCCACAAGTGGTTCTCTTCTGTCAACATGTTAATTGGTCTGATTATGAAAGAAAACAATCACAGGGACAACAGGAAAAAAATAAAACAAACAAAAAGGGCAAGACACAGATTCGCTACTATATATAGCACTGAGGAAATGAACCAAGTGAAGACAAGAGCACAAATTTCTTCCTCTTAATTAGAGTGATTGACAGCAGTCAGGAAAATGTGGWTGTTCTTTTGTCTTCCAATACATTTTGTTTCTTGAGCACCAACATTAATGCAAACAGCCACGATATTACACATTTTTGTTGTTGGAAGTTTGGTTTGTAGTGAAAATGGGCACTGTAGTCACCTCTTTCTTTGCATCAAACAAAACTCCAAACACTCATTACTAGATGCCTTTTTCTCCCTTTTCCATAACAAAATAATAGACAAGAAAAAATCAGGGAAGAGCATGGGTGTTAAGCCTTTTGAAAAATGAATTCTGAGCAAATTTCTGAGCTCAGAAGAGCCTCTCTGCAGAAGTGACAGAAACCAAAGTAACAYAACTCACACATTCCCAACTCAATCTTCCTAAATAGGGAAGTCCATATTCACTTCCAGGGATCAGCAGTGCTGGCTGCCATGCCTGTTTTAAACTCAAGCCCTGTTGAAATTTCTGCCTCAAATGTATTTTCAGTTGCTTCCTAAGTGCTGTAACACCAGATCCCAAACACTTCCATATCTTGCATGTTCATACAACAGARCTCCTCACTCCATGGGAATTCCCAGACCAAGACAGGGCACCTCTCCAGTTCRCCCAAGAGGCAAAGAACTACAGATGCTCTTTACTTCCTTAAGTTTTTTTGGGGTTTTTTTTCCCCCTTCTAGGTAAAAAAAACACAAGTTCCTACAGAAACCCATCTGGCAGTCTTCAGTCATGCAAAACCTTCCCCATCTCCCAGCACAGACATAGACTACGGAAGGATGTGCAGGATTAGGCTGTAAGAGATTTAACCTGAGGTGAGTCAATGTGACTCATGAAACAAGACATCAATTACTGAGCATGGGAGACAGATTAAGGGAGAAGTGGAAACTGTTTCTTTTCAGTAACTCGTTTAAGCTGTGTTTGATTTAAGAGGTCCTTGACAAGAAATGCACTTAAGGGTTTTAATTCTTCAGCCATTCCAAGCTGCAAGTGAATAAACCCAAAGGGCAAAGCACCGTGACCCCTAAACAGTGATCAGCCAAAAACCAGTCAAGATATAACATGTCCAGCCCAACATCCTTTCCCAGATTTCAGCTGGAGCACTACAAAGATTCAGGCTGTCATGATAAAAAATGGCCAAGAAAATCTTCTGGCTTGCTCTGAGTTGGCTGCAATGATTAGAGGCAAAATGGGTCTTCCAGTGACATAGTCAAGACAAGTTCACCTTTCARTTTGAAATCCTGATTTTAGATGGTTTTCAGCTGCCCGGTATTTATTACAGCAGCCTGCAGAAGCTTCAGACGTGCATGAGGACCCCATAAGCTCAATATTGAACACAAGAAATTTGTAGGAGTCTTCACAGAGCACACAGAATTTCTGCCAGATTTGTGAGACAGGAAGAGTCCCCCAAGCTAAAGAGATAAGTGGATGGGAATCATTGACATTTGAAAGACTCCATCCTTTCTCTATCCCTCAGCTCCAATGTAGAAAGATTCACCGGTTCTTCGCTTCCCCAGAATGCTTCAAGTGAGGTCTAAAAGAAAATGAAAATAGCTGTTATGCTCTAACAATACAAGGATGCCTTTGCCTGAAAAATATCCACATACATCAAAGAAGAGCCTGACCAGTGTTTAAATAATTCACTTGAATTTTTTAGACACTATTACGCAAGGGGGTTTTATTTGYRCTGCTGCTTTTGATATTTATTTACTTATTAGCAAATAATTTTCRTCTGTTAAACATTTGCATCTTATATGAGAAACATCAAAAGCTCCAGACCTTTGATGACATTTATCCCCATCAGTGCACAGCAAATTACAGCGAGGAGAAAGAAAAATCCAAACACAAGGCATTCAAAGCAAACCAGCATGGAAGGCAGAAATGCATCTAGCTCCAAGCAATTATATCTTAATGAATAAACATTGTTCTCTGCTGCTACCTCATGCTAAGAGATACCCACAACGCCGTCAGCACAAGCTTAATTCTTTCCATTCCCCTTCCTTATGGCAGCTTTGTCACTTTTGTTACAGCCTGAGSTCTGCAACTCTGATATCAGCTGGGTGTACCCAACAGGGATGAGAACATGGAAGAAAAGTTTCACCCCCAGAAGCAAAATTCTACAAGGTGTGGGAAGGAGAAAATCTCATATACAAGATGTGCAAGTATGAGACACTGTTCAGTTTGTAATATCCATCAAGCTGTGCGTTTCTGAAAGGTCCTGCATGTAAAGGGACATATTCAAACTATTGAGATATTATTAAAGGGGCAGAGGAAAAATTTGTTACTTTAAAATCCTTCACAGCATTTTTAAAGCCGAAGTTTCCATTAAATATAAAAATGCAAGATTTTGTACTATAATTAGCTCCAAAAGTTATATTAATGGAAATTCTAATATTGACATTTACCTCCAGTGTGATCTCTGAAAATGAGAAATGCTCAATTGACAATGAGCACAGCCTCCATTTTCTAACCAAACTGATCTAAAAATAGATCAATAAAATCTCTAATCCTGTCTTGCACATACCTTTGCTGTTTATCAATTCCACAGAGGTGTTACTAGAAGCCTTTCAGGTGCAGCTCGAAGCTTGTCTCTGGAGTTCCCCAGGTGATTCTGGCAAGGTGGAATGCATTAGCTAAGTCTTCACCTATGTTAGGCAGGGAAACAGGAATTATTTCAAGTAAACAAAGGTGCCTTTCTCATGGCTTTYTCCTGTAAGAGCACTTCCCAAGGCAAGCAGAACTTTATTTGGCTAAACCAAGCCTATATTTTATCAGCTACACCCTGGAAGCTACTCCATAAGATGAGTAGGAAATATTCTTTTCTTTTCCAATTAAGCATTGGTAAGCATCACTTGGTAAGCAATGCCCTAGCAGTAATGAGGTGGATGTGATTAGGGATATATTCACAGCATCCAGGCTCAGGATGGAATGTTATAGGACCAGAGTATGGAAAGGGACAACCTCTTTACCCCAAAGCAAAGGGACCACGGTGGGAAAAACATGATTCTCTAACCCAGGATTTCCTTCATGGTCTGACCAAGCAGCAGCTCCACCCATCACTCTGCAGTGAGGTCAAGAGCACAGTTACGAGCTTGCCCTCCAGTAAAATAAGTAAAACAATAGTTTCAAATTCTTCCAAGACGTGCAAATCCTTGTCATAGCTCATGTAACTACACAYAGTAGTGCAGCAAAGAGTTTCCACRGTATGAACGTGAGYTCTGTGCAAACATCAGAGGCAGCAATGGCTGTGTACTCCAAACTGTCTTCTCTCAGAACCTACCACCTCTTTATCMAAACATTCCATAACTCACATGAGCAACAACCAATAGATTCAATAGGTCAAAGGTTAAAAAAAAACAACCCAGAACAAAACCCACCAGGCCAACTGCAGGATAAAGTTTCTTTCAGCTTGCTAATTTTCATTTAAAATCAGAGTCAATAAAAATGATTAAGTTTTTCAAGAAATCTTCAGCACTGATCTAATAATTTGAGTGAAATATTTATAAGCACAGTTTCAAAAGAACCTCCTAAAGCTGTGTTTTGCACAGGTTTATGCTAAATTAACAGTRTGATGAATGTTTAAGAGCAGTATCCCTAAAACTACTCACGTTGAAGAAATCAACCTATGGATTGAATGTCTCTTTCAGTTGACAATTAATGCAATCATGGAAAGAAAAGGAGACATGAGTGCCAAGGGATGGGRAATGGGAGGCCTGATTTCTTTTGCAAAATTAACTTTTGGAGCTGAAATAAAATTCAACCTGTTGGCTAAAATTTGGCTTTCTTCCTATTCAAACACCATTCTAATCAGTTCATCATGTTAGATGTGCCTCAAACTGGCCTTGCACCCTGGGGGGAAACACCACTGTTGATTTCTTGGTTTGTAGGGTACTACCAAGAATATTCCATGCACCCAGGCCCTTTTCTCTTTTTAATCCAAGCACATCATTAGTATACAGAAACAATGCTAATAGGTAGTGCCAAGTCCTAATAAACAATGCCAAAAATATTTTTCTAATTAGCAAAGCAYGGAGGTGTCCAAAACCAAAGCCAGCAAAAAGCCCTTTTACCACAGGACAGRGCAGGAATGCCGAGGAGGTGGAAGCAATGTGCTGAACTGTAACTTGGAGCAGAAACACATGCAAGGGAATATAATCTCATAGCAACATTCCTCTCTGGTGAAGCATTAGAGCACTTATTTTTAAGCCCACATTTAAATCCAATCAACATTTAAAAGCCTTGAAGAGTATGTTGAAAKGCTTTACCAGGCTGGGCTCAAGAAATAGCTCACTTCCCTAAGTTACTCTGGAAGTGGGGTATGATATGGAGTTGCCCACACATCCCTGCCTCCAGAAGATGAGGAAAGGCTGAGAGATGTAGAATTGTTCAGCCTGGGAAAGAGAAGGCTTTGGGGCGAACTAATTACAACTTTCCAGCACCTGAAGGGAGCCTACAAGAAAGGTGGACAGGGASTATTTACAAGGGCCTGGAGCAACAGCATAAGGGGTGATGGGTTTAAATTGACAGAGGGTGGGTTTAGATTRGATATCAGGAAGAAATATTTTACTTTGAGAGGCGAGACACTGGAAAAGATTGTTCAGATTTCTCTTTCCTGGAAACGTTTAAATCCAGTTTGGATGGAGTTTGGAGTAGCCTGGTCTAGTGGATGGTATCCCTGCTCCAAGCATTCCTCCTCCAATCCCAACCACTAATCAGGATAGATGTGCCCTTTATCTTCAGGGGGGAAAAAAAAAAAAGAAAGAACCCAAACCAAAGAGCAGAATCTTTCTGTTTTACAGCCTGAAGAACAGAGGGAAAGCAGGGAGGGATTTGTGTCTCAGCAGCGAGGCTGTGAGTCACTCTGCCTCCCGGGGCTGCTCCTTGGGTGGTACAGTTTGCACACCATCTCTTGCTCAGAGGATGAGCCTGAAGTCTCCATCCAGCTCTTTGGGAAGGAAACAAACACAAATTTTACATATGCTCGGTCATACGGCCCCTGTGATGTTATCCGACGTGCAATCATCAAAAGCAAATTTTCTAAAGCTCAGACTGTTTGCTTCCAAAGGGATCCCAGTGGAAAGCATTTCTACTTCCACATTTCCCTACTTTGAATATCTTCTTGAATAYTTTTTTTCTGCTTTGGTTTTCCAGGTCCTCTTATAATTTATACCACCTACTCAGCAAGTTCCAACGCAGTCAATACTGACTGACCACAGCCACAGAGCAACTCAAAGCTCACGCCAATTATTTTCAACAATATATGGATTAGATTACACACATGCTGCCAGAAAAAACGATCTACTTCAGATTTAAATCATTAAGAATGGCCCTCTGGAGACAATAATCTCTCCTCAATGTGAAGGCTACAGACAAATGTCAGAATGCTGTCTGGCCCAGGAATGTTTCCTCATAACAAGGCTGGTTTGTGCAATCAATGAGGCTGACAAAATCTCCGATACGCTCTCAGGGCCTGATCCAAGGCACAGGGAAGTTTATGGTAACACTCCCRTTGACTAGAGCTCTGTGGGAAACCTTTTTTCCTCCTGACCCATGAGAATTTTTGAGATTTTTGAAAGCTTTTTCCCATCCTGACCAAGACAGAAAAATTGAAATCTCAAATTTTTGCAGTCTGAATATCTATTTGCATCACTCCCACAAAAGAGACAGAATMTAAAAATCCCCAACCTGATTAAAATATTTTGTTTAGAAGTGAAGGATAAACACTAAGTTTTGGAATTAAAGCTCATTTTCAAAATCAAAGGCTTTGTATAAAGAAATTGGCATTTTTTCAACATAGATGTGACATCAAAAACTTGTTGAACAATTCCAACATTCTCCCTTGAACTGTAAAGCTGGTCTTTCCTGCATCAGAGAGTTCACCTGGGCTATTTTGCTCTTTAAAAATAGAAATCCCTTGTACACAGGGACTCTATTCATCTTCCTAACAACATAATTTATGTTCCAGCCACTGAAGAGGGACGGTCTCCCCTTGCACACCAAGAGGTGGAAGCCATTCRATTGCAAGGAGAATAAAAATTCCTCACAAGTAATTGCAAAAGGTAAACACCACGTCTTTCATTTTAAATCAATTACGTTTCCTCCTGCGAGGTGATAACTGTCAAATCATCTGTCTGAAAGCAGCGTTTTCCAGCCCCAAAGGTCTTGAACCGTGTGAGCCAAGCCCCACACTCACGTTACAGCCAAAGCCACTGGATGGAGCTGTTAGAAACCATCTCACGAGCTCCAGCAGTGAGTCATGCTTATGTGTTTAAGAAACCTGAGTTGATATTATTTTTAAGACATTTCCAATGGGAAAGCTCCTGTGAGAAGTGAGGAAGGTTTGTCTCTGGCTACAATATTTACATGGAGTTCTTGCTCAGCAGGGAACAGATGCAGGGACACCTTACAAAGGCCCTGAGAGATGACTGATGTGTTTTGTGGCATATGAGCAAGTGACATGGACAACAAACAAACACACACCTACATCCCCACACCGATTTAATTTCTTGTGAGGACAAACTGTCTTAGACCCTCAAACTGGATRAGCATTCAAAAAGATAGAACAGAACAAGCTCCACTCCAAGTAGAGAGGAGAGAGGAAATGGAGAAATAGACATCTCTTGTCTTACTGTAGTCATAAAWGGAAACATGCAGAAGAACAGGAATTTAAATTAAAAAACCCTGATAGCCAATGCTAAGGCATTCTCCTATGCATTAAGCAGTTCCTGCCAAGATTTRAGTCATTGCAATCCATAATTCTTAGGGGCAGTAGTTTCCCAGACGAAACATCCCTGGTAATAGTAATATAGAGCTGGTGCTCATTATTCTTTTTATCTATGTTTGTGTGTACAGTTGGAGAACAACACTGACAGCCCAAGAGCTAMCAACAAACCAGGTGACASCACCTGTGAATAAATGGCTCCTCCATGGGAACTCCTGAGCTGATGTTTTCCATCCTCTGACTCCAAGGGCCACGTGAACTGTCTCACCTCCAGAATCCGGAGCACACATGACAGAGAGAGCAGAGCACCCAAGGCTTCAGCTGAGTGTCACAAGAGGAKCAGGCCACATTCAGGAACACCCTGGAGCAGCACGGTGTGTTGTGTGACACCAGCACCTGCTGTGGAATGTGTCACTCCAGGAGCACATCTGCACTCTGGGCAGCAAATCCCAGCGCTCCTCCCGTGCCGCTGACTTGGGCAACCAGCACAGGAAGTTTAGCTTCATATTTTTCCTAACAACTTCAAAATAAGTGCCTGTGTCAGCTCGGTGAGCAATTTAGCCAGATATCTCCCCCTGTATCTCTGGCTTTCGATGAGCTGTCAGGAAAGTCAGGATAGCAGTCAGTTCCCTCATTCCTAGTTAAAACCTAAGGCCGGTTTCGCAGACACTCATTTAACCTYCCACTTTAAACCTCTTGCTGAGTGTGCCATGTTTTATATCACCAGCCACCTTTCCTGAGCTATCATCCCAGCTCCCACAGCAAGCAAATCCAGCAGCCTTCCCAGCACAGGAGCCCTCTTGCATTGCTTCCTGGACAAAGTAGCACTTGAGGTCTGTGACTCCCCCGGCCCYTTTTTCTCGCATCCTTGCACCTTTTCACGCTTTCATATGCATCAGGCCAATTCACTGCCTCCTTTTCCTATCACCATCCAAATGCAAAGCCTCATCTGTTGCCTGAAAGGTTTTCAGATGGTGCAGCAGATGGAAAAAATGCTTAATTTGTCTCCAACTTGTTGTATCGATGCTATGCATCACGTTTGCTGTTAAAATACTGAACTGGGGAGTCAGAGCACGTGCACCTCTTGCTCCTTCATGTGTGGTGGGGTCCTACAGGGCAAAGGAAAGTCTGTGCCTCTCCTGAGAATAACTACATAAAGTRAGCTTGAAGATTCCAGAGGGCGGGATCGGTGCAGCTAAAATTATTAGACAGCAAGCAAAAAGCACAAAGGGAAAGTTGGCAGATTCCTGAGAGGAGCAGGAACTTGCCTGCAGGAAAGACATTTGAAAAGAGCTTCATTTGTGAGAAGATGTGGAACACTCAAAGGCTTCACAGGGACTGCATGGAATTAACTACATCCTCAACAGTCACCAATAACTCTTAGACACACAGAAAGACTGAAGGGCATAAAAAAATATAAGGATGTTGTAGGAAAGTAAGTCACACTGGATCCCTCTTGGAAGCAGTGAGCTTTCCACACCAGAGTCTTATCTTGTCATTTTTTAACAGAAGAACAGCCAAAAAAATGAGCTTTTTGGCATCTTCTGGCATATGTGTAAGAAAAAAACTGGTAGAGCCYTGCCTCAAGAGTAATACACCATCCCATTACAGATGGGCTCAGTAGATTACAGATCCATGAAGACTGCAATAAAGCAGTGTCCAAAAGCCATGAAGAGGCCTGGCCTGCAAGAGACAGAGAGACAGAAATTTAATATCTGTRCTTTACTCAGCAGGTGAGCTGATGTTCAAAATATTCCTGAAAGAAACACTTCCACTAACTGATAATCTCAACTTCATTCTGTACAACAGATAAGGTTTTATTTTTAACCTGCATATTCACATGCATAGAAGATGACCAGATTTAAAAGACAATGGATAATAAGCCTGTCTGTCCCCTTTTTAATTAAACTTGGAAATGAGACGCCCATTTCATCATTGGTATTCCTGATTTTTTGGGTTTATCTGGATTTTGTCAGGAGCAAGTTTGGGGTTTTTTTTTTTAAGGAAAGCAAACTCAAATAACTATATTGTTCCACTGTGGAGAGAATTTCCACTCTGCCATCAGAGCTTTATGAATATGTACATACATACAGCTGTTCAAGCATGGAAAAACTTTGCATACAACTTTAGGAAAGCTTCTTCCCCCCTTTCCCCCCATCCCCCAGAAATGGGAAGTTAAACTTTCAAACTTTGAAAGACTCTTTTATTCTTTCTTTCTGTCTCCATGTCRTGACTAAGAAGAAAAGGATAAAGAGTGACAAGAATAAATGTAAATCAAGAAAAGGAGCAAGAAAAAAAATCAGGAAGGGAACAATGCTTGAAATCAGAACTCAGAAGTTCTGTCAGCTATTTTTCCAAGTATAAGAATTCCTTTCCTGAGCTTCTTTAAAAAGGAAAAGTTTCCTTATATCTCTTAATTTTGAAAAATCTTTTCAATGTCTGACCCTGAACTATCAGTAATATTATGCTTGGTACAACACTATTCATCACCAAGGATTCAACTACTGTTAASTGTGATATAAACACATGCACATATAAAAATATGTGCTAGGCTGAAATTCATCTTTTTAGGATTAAAGTGCATCTGATATGTGATCACTGCATCATTTATACCTAAGTGAAGTGTGTTCTTGGTTTTTACCAATTCTGAAAATGTAAGAAGACAGGAAGATTCTCCATAAAACACATCAGTTCTATATGAAAATTAAAAAGTGTCAGTGAGAGCACTCTTCATCCCTGAAATAAATGGGTAATTTGTTTCCTTTGCTCTTTCCTCGGACATGCCACTTGGACTCCAGAGGACTGAGCAATGCAGCGAGTATTGAAATCAGAAACACCAGAACCTCTAATGGTTTTTAAACCTAAATTCACTGGTTTTGGCAGGAAKGTAAGATGGCCCCATTCCTCATGATTAATGATCAAAAGACAGTCAACTAAAGAAAAAATACTAAAGTGCAAWGTTTAAACTTCATTGACTTATAGTCCAACTTTTCCTGACATGCTGGAAGAAAAAGGAAGCAAACCCAAGCCACTGAACTCTCTGGATTGCACAGGCCTGTGACAATGACCCAGATCTCAGCTCTGGCTTAAAACGTACACCAGAATTTTGATGAAATAATGGGTTCAACACYGACATTCTTGAAAGGGCACTCCAGGTTAAGGCCAAAATTCACAGGTATTGAAGATTAACAGCATTGACTAAGATKAAAAAAATCCACTGTTTTGTCTGTAAAACTGCTCCTCCAAGATCCAAGCAACAGCCAGGCATAGATACAMTGCACTTGCTCCTTCTCTGCTGCTGGGAATTTTGCCAACATGTAGRATTAAACCACACTTCCATATTGTTCCCAGATGTGCAATCAGAAGAACATCCTAGAGCATCACCTCCACAGTTTGCCCTAGGAATCAAASCTGTTCCTTATCCCACCCACCATTAACATCTTTTCGTAATTCATCAGCCAGCGACAAAGTGAAACACTGCAYAAACTTAGCCCTGATTTATTTCATTTAGCAGCATTGTGACTGCAGGACCTGCCTCTAATTTACCATATTGTAAACCCCCTGCTCAGGAGCAGCACGTGTTTTCCCAGGCTTCAGCTCCTCTCTCTGGGGCGATCCATTCCCTGCTGTAATTCCCACTGGGAAAAGGAAGGCAAAGTGATGCATCTGCGAGGTGTCTGCCCATGTTTGACCCTGGGTCAGCAGCAATAGCCCAGGAGGTGCTGGAATCCCTCGTAGCCTTCTGGAGGATTTTCCCAGCCCTGCATTTCTGCAGTGGGGCTCCTCTCCCCACCCCTGGCAGCCCCATCCTGGAGAGCATCCCTGGCATCGCCCAAGAACAATAACCCAATGTGATTTCAATTAGGGCAATAACAAATTCATGAAGGTTCAGCCCTCACCATCTGTCCAAAGGGAGAGAGGCTCTGTTTGGTTTGGGACTTGGGGTTTTTTCCCCTCTTCTCATCCTCCTTTCTTATCAACTCCATTTGACAAAGCCATCTACATAACAGAGAGATTTAATGGAGTTTATGGCAAAAAAACAAAAGAGYAAATTAAGGCAGTTCCACTATTAATTCCCACCACATCGGAGCATTACATAATTTATCACTTAACATGTACATAATTTAGCATAATTCAACATTCGAACACCTTAAACAAAGACAGAAAAACAATAGTGAAAGCTTATTAATAATAMTGATTCTGCCTTTCCAGAGGAGTAACGTCTGTCTGAAATCACCATTCCACTAAAACTTTGGTTTCAAAAGTTTAGGTGTACTTTGAATTGAAAGGGTAAAAGTGGATCAATACATCTGAAGCAGAATAATTGAACAGGAGGAATTTTGTAGGCTGCACACGACCATCTCAAAAGCTTTATTTAAAAATAAATAAATAAAATAAATAAAGTAAATAAAATAAATAAAGTAAATAAAATAAAGTAAATAATTAAGTAAATTAAGATTTTAAAGAGTCAGATACCTACCTCGTGCTGTCACTTTCCAGGGCAAAAGGTCAGGCATGGATCTCCACAGACAACCAGCACCTTACGGATATTTCACGTGYGGTAACTTCCACAACCCTACACATCTGAATTAACTGGGATGGTTTGTGGCCCTGAGAGAGTCCAGATCTCATTTCTGTCTCATGAGGGGAAGAAAATAAAGTGCCACAAACCAGGATGCAGTATAGGGAGTCTCAGGGTTCATTTGCAGTGAGTGACGTAGGGAAATGCTGAGATAGGAAGGTGCATTGAAGGTGATTCCAAACACCTGTCTCCAGGTGTGTTTTGGGATGCTTTGCAGAGCCTGGCCTGTTACAGAAACTGCCAGAAAAACATGTGGGAAAGGAGGGGGAGGGTGGGGGAGAAGAAAGGAGGAGGAAAAGCTTTCTTCCAACATACTGAAACAATTAATTAGAGCAGATTTAATCATTTTGCTCATGTTGAAGGGAGTAAATTCATGCTAAACTTGCCACGCTGAAGATAATGGAACAAGTCATGGGAAGGAAGAYGTTACTGAGTTAAAGAGCAACGAGGGAGAAAGCAGCAAAATTCTTTGTTTTAAGATACTCTGAAAGTTTATGTCATCACGCTGAGATGTAGGGATGAGTAATTTATTCAGACCATGGAATTTCCACCCAGGATTTTTCTAGCTTTGTGTCAATTAATACAAAAAAAAATTGTATTTCAACATACCTTTTCAAAAATATGGTGACTTTTTACATTGAGAAACAGTTTTTATACTCTAAAAATTAGAACTCACTGTTTATTTCCCTTCATTGCTCAATATCTGGAGCCTGGAAGGCATCTTTGCACCCTGACATGGCTGTCTAGAAAGTGGGAATATAGCAGGCAGTAGAACTCTCATAAATTATCTGCCACGTGTGGAAAAGTAAATGGTCATCCCTTTTGCCCTTTCATCCCCCAAAATGATGGTTGCACACAGCCATAAACAGAAACAGATTAGGAAATGAGGAAGCAGAAATCAATTCTTCCACTTACAAATAATTAAGACGTGGGAGGATTAACCCCAAGTTGTAGTTATACCATTCAGTGCAGATACAAACAACAAAAACCAATCAGAAAATACTGAAAAAGTATTTAAATATATTTGACTGAAATGAGTATAAAGGAGATTTAGTATGGCCTTCAAGTGAGTCACGACTGGGTGCAAACTGGTTTTGAAAACCTGTTTCTAGACCTGTATTTCAGCAATTTAKTAAGTCAGGGAAATCCATTCAAAGCCTGCTCCAAAATCCATCTCCCTGACAACACAGCACTGGTGATTCATCCTGTTCTGGATGATTGTGGCACTGAGCACCACGAGAGCTGCAGCTCTGTGCTTTGAGAACATTCTTACATTGATTGTYCCTGGGCATTGTGGAAGGAGAGGAGTGAAGGATGAAGCCATACCCTGCCCAACCATATTCACCCACATAAGTCACTGAAATCTTACCCAGACCTCCCCAGGAAAAGGAACATGGTAACTCTACTTAATCCTTCCTTTGTGGGAATAGGAAACTCTCACCTCAAATGTCTTTCACCAGGGCACTTATTCTACTTTTATTCACCTTGATGACTCCTGAAGATAACTTTGAGTTTTAGAAAAGCCTGCAGCCATAGCAATGAGATGTTCCTAGAAACCAAATTCAGAGTTTTACCTCTAAGTTTTCTAAAAGAATATTTCTCTCCCTCACTCTTACCCTGCTGAATAYTAACTGGGAGACACTGATATGAAAATAAGAGAAAGAAGTCTAATTTTTAAAAATATCTTTGTGTACCGAAGTAAATGCAAGTTTTACCACCAATTTAGAGAAAACAGAATTTGCTGTTCAGATTATATCTAAAAATATAGATCTGAGTTCAGTGATGTTTCATGTTCTGGCTACTGACAACTTTYATCATTTATTGCAATTTGTTCCTTCTACTGCCTACAGATATCTTTTGCAGTAAACAAACTGTTTGCATAAAGTTGAGGATACTTCAGTTCATGACACCACTTGAAAACAGTTATTTATGAAAACCTAAGGAAGAATTTGTTTCACTACATTTTTTGTCAAATAATGAAATTCTGATGCACAAAAAAACCCTCCAAATTTAAATTTGTGTCATATATTTTAGAAGGTGCAGAAGTTTGAACAGCTCCTGAGCAGTTTGACCAGCTATATCCTGGAGATATATCAGGCCATGAGGAGAGGTCAATGCTGATACATTGTGGGACAAGGACAATTGCATATATTTCCAAAATATTATTTCAATTTCTTATGGGCAAAGTCAGCAKGGCTAAAACAGACAGTCAATGTCCAGTTTTACTAAAGGAATTTTGGAAGCTTCACAAATTCTCATTCAAAACATTTAARTCTTCTGGGCATAAATGTAGTGGCATTTGAATTAGTCTGACAAGATATATGATACATTCTTCCTTCTGATATGGCCAGAAAGTTCAGGTCTTCAGCAAAATGTTTTTGTATCATTTTTTAAGAAACAGAGCACACAGGTATACAAAGGCATGAAACAGAACTCCTTTCTCCTCAGATCTTCTTCAAAACATTCCAAGAGTTCAGCTAAGTTCATTGCAAGCCATGAGTGAAGTTTCAGTTCAATTCTACGTTTCCTTCAGGCTGTTCATACCACTGCAACCCTTTACTTAACAATACTGTTGTTTAAAAAAAAAATCAGATTGCCTGCAAAAGTATAGAATTTGCTTATGTGGGAACATATTTCAAATGACACTCAGAGACTGGCTTTTAAGAGTGCCTGGCACTCAGAAGCTTCTGGCATAAAATCGAACCTAAGTTTTTCAAAGGAAGATGAGCACTCAATACTCAGCAGTTTCTGAAAAACAAGCCAATTTGAGCCTTTCTGAAAGTCTGTCCTTGATTATGGAAACTCAGTAAGATCAGTTCTGAGAAGGGAGAATCATCACCACTCACAAAACTCCACTGCTGGACCATATCAGGATTTGGCAATAACAGCTTACATTCTTCACTGTCAGCTTCAACCAGGACTAAATGAAGACAAGCCTTTCACTTAAGGTAAATGTTGTATTTTTAATATTTAATAAAAACACCCCATTCCTATGAACCCATTATCTAATAAAAAACAGCTCTGCCTTCAGAGTGAGAAGATAAAGAAGAGAAGTTTAAACTTTAAAGGGAGTAATGAAGTAAATGATTACATTCAGGAATTATATCCTTAACTGGTGCAAACTGGCACAACTTCAGCAGAGCCCTGTTGATTAACATCAGCACAGGATCTTGCCTAACCTGTTCAGCGCCGACAAATGCGTGCACCCTTGTGGAACTGGCCCCAGAATATCTCAGATTTGCTTTCAGCAGAGACTTGTCAAAGAGAGAGACAATTCATAAATCATAAAGAAAAATAAAGAAGTTTTTCTTCATTTTGTATCGACTCCAAARATCTGTTTTCTTTTCTTGTACTTGGGTTGTTTTTGTTCATGGAGGCTTTGGGACAGCAGCAGTGGAAACCGAAGCTGTCTGATTAAGCTGAGGTCAAATTTTGTGTAGGCAGCTGCAATCCAAGCTTTCCCACCCTGCCCTACCACTAGACCGAACTCTGACCTGCTGGGACCACCCCCTCACTCCTGCAACAACTCGAGCYACATTTCTACCGAGTGAGCACAGGCAGTCAGCTGAAATGCCAAAATATCCATGTGCGAAAACACATCCACACACTGCCAGGTCTCTGTGACTCCTTCAGCTGGAAAATACTGGAGACCACCAAACGCATTTGGCAGTCAGGAATCTACTGATGAACCAACCAAGTCACTCAGTGCATGTGCTCTGTCCTTGGGAACGAGTTAGGCTTTTGAACTGGAGCAGTGGTTTAAGGGATAAAGAAAACCCACACACACACATGGAGCCACTGCCACCCCAAAACTTCGTGCATCTACAGCAAGGCTCCCAATCCTTTAAATCTGTGACATCTGCCAAAATATTTAGCACCCCAAAGTCACATCTTCCATAATAACAGCAAAGGGCTGGGTGGTGAACACTTCTGAACTCAAGCCACTGATTGAGAAGCCTGAATATAAATTTAAAATTTGAATTTCTGAGGCTAAGTGATCAGTCTGGTGCCTCCCTGATACATGGACATGGTCCTCAGGAACATGGAAAATCCCACCCTAGAAATCTACAGTAAATTTTGGCTTCTGAACATTTACATTACATGAGAGCAACCTCACTGATTCAGGTGCTGCAGCACTGTACAGAGAACATCAGCTGTGGAGAGCTGACCCCCTGAACAGCTCAGCCAGAGCAAGGGCAGCAGGAAGTTTTACCATCCTGATTTTACAGGTGGGAGAATGAAGCACAAGGAAGCAAAGGAGGGGCAGGAAAGATGTAAGTGATATGTTCGAGGCCACCCAGGAAGGCTGAGCTGCAGAGTGAGTGCRTGAATCCACATTTCTCACTCCACCCCGTTTCCCTCCTCTCTGCACACAAAGTCTCCACTCTTGGAGGCTCTTGGAGACTTTCTATGGGTCAGTGCTACTGTGGATGGTGTCACCCAGAGGAGCCCACGTCTTCACAGGTGCAGAAGGGTCCAAATTTGCAGCTCTTGAATCCAYCCAGCAGAGAAAGGACCAGTGTATAAATGAGCACTCACTTCCTGCTCCTTACGCTCAAGGAGACAGAGCTGGCAACAGAGCCCTCAGTGAGGACCACACGGAAAAATCACAGGGAAGCCTGGTCAGTGAGAATTTCCTGATCAACCCTGGCAGCTGGAGACATGGGAGTAAAAGAGGCAGCCTAAATAAGCACTTKAAAAGGCCAATTCTGATTGTTTTAAAGAAGAGCAGCATAGGCCAACATGAAGACAGTGCAGCCCAGAGACAGAAAATGAAGGATTTACATCCAACCCGGCAGATGATTTCTTGCACTAATTTTTGCAAGTCATCCCTTCTTTACTAGTTTTATGTTATAAATGCCTTGAGGCAAGGACTGTGACCACATCTGTCTTCATTTCATGCTGAGCTGTGGACAGCCACCACACTTGTTTGAACTCTGTTACTTTTCAGATAGAAATTTTATAATACAAGTTTGGAAACCTTTTAAGCCYATAACAGCTTTCATAGCTAGAGGGTCGATTTAATCCCTAAACATACATTAAAGAGTCAACTGCAAGAACAGGCATAATGGGAGGGAGAAGAAACATTGAAATACTTGCCAACCTGTATTTCCCAAATCCCCTCCAAATGAGAAAGACATTTGTCCCCAGGTGACAGGAGAAAGCCCAAGAATCAGATGTCCCCAGCTCCAGGCAGGCAGAGACAGAAAGCAACACTGCAGGCTGTGCTGTGGAATCACTTACTGCTGGCACAGAACTGAGTTTTGGCTCTGCAGGTTCACAGGGAAGACACCTGGTGTGTCTGTACAAGGAAATCYCAGCAGCTGCAGMATTTGGGAATGACTATTGCAAGGTTTTAAAAACCTCATCAAAAGAGCTGGCATGATTGTCTCTCRGCTAACTGGAAACATGGCCCATGTTCCCAAAGCAAAGACATCCATCCAATCTTCAGGTAACTTCTGCAGCCTCAACAAATGAGCTGATTGACACAGCTCCTGTCTGACAAGCAAGGAGAGAGGGATGCCCTTTCAGAAAACACAGCCCAGTAAAGCCAAGATTGCTGCTTAGCTATAGTCTGGCTTCTGGAGAACACAGAACATTTTGCCCAMCATTAAGTTTTGGTCTACACATCACAGACTGCATTTGTGAGAACCAAACACTGCTTCCATTCCAGCATTTGTGTTCAGAGCAACTGTGCAATTCTGAAGCAAATCCACCAACTGTGCCCACAGAAGATGGATAAGGTGGTGTTAGGTCATGAGCTGGACTTCATGGTCTTTTCCAACGTAGCTGATTCYGTGATTCTGTGATTCTGGATCACATCCAGGTCTGCCTCAGTGTGGTTTAGTGTGGCACCTTCTCTCAAAAGTCTTGGACCACAGGAACTGGGATAAATTCAATCCAGAGCACATCTCCCCAGCAGCACTGATGCACTCACAGCTACAGGGGCTCAGCACCGGCTGCTTTGATCTGCTGATACTGCCTCAGATAAACCACCAACAAAGTCAAAGCCAAAGCAGCATGGAAATTACTGACAACTAATTGCTCTGTTGATGYGAGCATTTTAATAAGAAATAATCACCATGAGCAAGGAGATAAAAGTGAAAAGCAAACTACAGAACGATTCCTGTGGTCAGAGCAGAATGGCAATATGTGCAAACTGAACATGCAAAATCCAGCTCACAGCACACAAGCCTTGTCTGAACTACTATGGAATTATCCTCATGAAGGTGGTCTTTTRGCAACAGCAGAATTCAGTTCATAAAACAGAACCTAGTTCTTCTGAAAAACAGGTTCTAAATGAATGTTTCCTCAAGAAATATAAATATAAATTATTTTTGTATTTATTTATTAAAAAATAGAACCACTGAAGTAATGAAGAGTTTGAAGCCAGAAGATGAACACTGAAACAGAAATTTTTCATTTTACGTAGTTCAAATGTCAGACTGCTTSAATTTCTGCTTTACTAACATTTCAAGTTTTTACTCCAACATACTGCCAACTCAGCCTAAGATAATGAACCTCTTGCAGGAGGAAAGATTATCACCTCCACTCACAGGAGAAAAGGAGAGTAATACTCCTTATAAATGTGTCAGCTGGTTCAGAACTTGTCAATAAGCACAAGATCCCCACACACAYCTTTCCCCTATATAATTGACACAAAATCTGCAACAGACCCAAAAATGTATACCTTAATAATGGCCTCATCATTTTCCCAGGCAGCAGTCTGTCAATATTAGCCCCTTAATAACAGTAAGTCCCATAAAAAGCAAGATAAGAAGAAATTCTGACTTTCTACTGACATCACAATAATGAAGAATCTAGAGCACCATTTAAGAAAACAAATGAAAATTTTAAAAATCTCTGCATCAAATTCCATGCACACACTTCAGCCAAGGAGAAGGGAAAGAAACCTGCTGCCCAGTAATCCCTGATTTCACTGAGTACTGTAAATCAGGAAAATCTCTACGTCAAAAATCCTTGGGTAGAGTACATATATGTAGTAGGACATGATACCACTCCTGAGATTTTCAGCCCAAGCTTTTCATAGGCTGTGGAAAAAAAAAAACAAAAACCAAAAGTTTCTTCCAATGCCCAAATCAATACACATTCCTTTAACTAACTGGCAAATAATACACTGAGGAGAGATTCACAATCATTAATCAATTTTCTTTTCCTGATAGTTTCATGGGATTACAGGAGTGCCATATTAGTCCCCAGAACAACAATGTGTTTCCTCTTTTTGACTTCTCAGCATTGAGAATTTTGCAGAGGTTTGGGGTTAAAACAGACACAGGAGCAATTTGAACACTACTAAACAGAAGAGTTACCTCTGCAGTTTCAGGCTGAATGGAAGTTCCAATCCAGGAAAAAAAAACCCCAAACATTAGAACACCACCAGCTTGATCTGAGTTAACACAACTGGCACAATATTGCTTTCTCAGGAAGGGGAAAGAGTTTTCTCTCATGTTCCATTAATCTTTGTGGAAAGCCCAGTGTAGAGGTGACAAGGAGCAAAATGAGTAACAGTCAGGCACACGGAGCAGAGCATCCAGCCAAAATCTGCATGCTTAGAGACAGATGGCAAATACAGGCAGCKCTCAGAAACTACAGCTGCGTGCCTCAGCTCTCTCAGATCTATGTGTGTGATCATTTAAGATTTTCAAATTATCGAATAGACCAGAGTCTCCTGGAGATTTGKGTTCCCAGCCTCTTGTTTTCTTTACAGAGGACCACATTGAACTCACCCAGAACAAAGTCAAAAGAAAACAGTTCTCARGCTTTTCCATTTAAAAGTGCTGCATGCATACACACAAACACTGAGTGGGCTTAATTTTGTCCTGTGAGTGCCATTTGCTTACACTCTGCATGAGCAGGAACAGTTGGGAACAAACTACAGCAGGAAGATTGAAGAGTTCTCACTACACCTTCCCAGCCTGGACACCACCTCTTCCATCTTTTYTTGCTCTGGAGGACAGCTCCAGCTTTCCTGAGTGCCCAAGGGCTCAGCACATGAATATCTACCTGCCTGCACATTTGGAGAGCTCCACAGAGCCCATGAGCACTGAAATATAAGTAACAAAAGTTAAAAAATAATCATTTGGAGAAATAATTTTTGAATTTTAAATGCTGTATTACCCATGGTATGAAAACCATACTTCCTGTATGGATACTTGTGCTTCCATTTCTTATTACTGGTTATATCTATGAGGGTTTTATGTTTGTTTGTTTGTTTGTCTTTCAGTGCATAAAATCCACATGAAGGCTGTTGAAGCTATGTTTTAAAAATGACTTGAGACCCTAACTCCCCTAAAGGAACAAAACCAAAAACTTGCCTCAAAACATATTCTATATAAAATACTACAAGTAAATGCAAATATGGCAGGAGGTTCTCTTGTCACCTGATTTGTGACCATGGTTGACTCTCTCAAGTCACTGGTATTCAGACCATAACACAGATTTTCCAGGCAGAAACAAATCTGAAAACAAACAGTAGAAAAAGCAATAGCTTAGTTTGCTACCTGGACAACAAGTTTATCAGTGTGAAAATCAAACAAGAATCAATTTTCAAGCAATGACATTTGGCTGACTGAAGTCCCTGCCATCTTCCAGCYTGACAACCAAATAAAGTCAGAAACATTTACATACACATGACCACAAATGGAGAAGGTCAGTGTGTCCCACACRATGAAAGTCTTGGGCGAGGAGTCCATAGGAAAAGCTGTGTTTACTACACAGAAGTCAAACAAGTAGGTGAGATTGCAAAGCAACTCCTCTTTCTGGCTACAACTGATAAAAACTCATATGCATGCAAATGGAGGGAGGACAACAACAACAAAACCCCAGACTTTGCCAAGCTGCATTAACCTGTTTATTCAGAAAGCTCCTCCAGATCCAGAGCAGCACCCCATTAGATGGCTTTGTTCTGCAGAATTTCTGAGCCTAAATGTAAACTACAGACACCCTATCAGAGTGGCTTGCAAAGTAAATCACTTGGATGTAAAGTTTATGCAAACAAGAAAACCAAAACAATCCATCTCATTATTTTCTTCAACCAATTATGTCAAATACAAACAAACAAAGATATCACTTATGTGCAGAGAACACAGCCCAATGCTGGTTTCACACAGGGGTGACTGACTCCAATAAATTAAATGCCCAGGGCTTCAGAGGTTTCATCTGGTCCTAATTTTCAATCGGTAGTAAAATGATATGTTTTTTTCACTTTCATTGTAGCTTGTTTTCATCTAGTTTGAGTTCCAAGATGTCCTGTTTTGCAAGCTCTGATCTGCTACATTAAAAAAAATGGACTTGGGAAATGTGCAATAGCCGACGCTGTGGCACCACTAAGGCAGCTGAGCTCCTGCTCTCTCAGCTGACTGAAGAATCCGAGTTCCTGAGGCCAAGAAATTTGGGAGMAGAGTGTTATAGGTGGAGCAAAGGATCTGTTAGGGGTGAAAAGCATCCAAACTGCTTCACCTCCCAAAAGAAAGAGAAAGCACCACCTCCTCCCATTCTCTGTGTTTTAGCTGTTCTGAGTTTGCCTAACATTGATCAACTGCAGAGAGCCTCGGGATCCATCCTGATACACAAAAGGAGCAGGAGAGGAAGGGAGGAGAGGAGAATGGAGTTGTCATCACCGCCAAGCCCTCCCTCTCAGCCTCAGTGCACCATCCTCTCCCTTTCCTMGTGCCAGCAGCCTGCAGGAATCAATCCACTGCCAGCTTGTGGAGAGGAGTCCACAACAGCAATTAGCACCACACAGTGCCACTCGTGACATCAGTCCCTGTGATTTGCAAAAGGATGTCCCTCCTCTCACACCATCAGGAATGACAAGCCTCAGCCAGCCTCCCCAATGGCACATCAATAAAGGATACAATTGTGTGGGTCAGAATAAAAACCTGGTTGAAGAAGAGCTGCAAGATGGGGCTGGGTGTSAACTGCAAAACCTTCCCAAGGAGGGCAAATGCAGGGTGCTCAGGCTGAGCTCYGTGCTGGTCCAGGAATATTGTCCCCAGTGCTAGGGGGAGATGGATTGCACACTCACAGCACCACTGTTGACTGTGGCAGGGTATTCTGAGGATCGGTTTGATACCCATAAAATCAAACCATGGTTTTACTGGTCCCATCCAGATTAAATTAGAACATTTCTAAAAGTCAGTTTTGCAGATGTCTCACAAGTACCCTGTCTCTGTGAGACAGGCTAGGCACAAGAACAYTCATCCACCCCTTCACAGGAGACCCAAACAACCTTTCCTGAGCACCCAAATAATTGCATGGTCTTCATTGAAATGTATGTATACAAATCATGTGCACACGTATTTTATATGAAAAATTCCACTAGAATTACTTCAAATAAACAGTATTGTCCTTCAGCTTTCCTGCCTCCCCCTTGAAATAATGCAGTCTAATTTCACATCCTCTGGTCTGAAAAAATAAATAATTAAGAAAGCAGCTTGCAGCCCTTTGGTCAGACAGATTTCCCAGGGTAGGATTGCTCAGCCTCAGYGCTCCCACCCCAGCTTTTCCTCCCACCGTTTCTAACTTCAATTCCTGCTGCCAAAACATCTCTCACTGCCCCTCCACATATCCCCGTTTTTCTTTCTTCACTTGCAGGATCACATATCTGCAGCTCTCTCAAGACCCTGCAGGACCTTTCTTGGCTAGTCTAAACCAGAAGGAGCTTTTCTTATCCAAGCAACAGCAATTCCAGCCTACAACAGCAGAGAATTTGGCCTCTCCCTCAGCCCCTCTARCCCCACGTATGTTTCATGAGACCATGAGCCTCTTTTTCCCTGTAGAAATTCAGTATCAGAGCTTTTCTTCATTCACCTAAGTACACTGAAAATAACTGTGAAGTCTGCATATAATCACTTTCCAGGAATCACATTTCAGGTTTTATTGTTGTTGTTTGGTTGGGGGTTTTTTGTTTGCTTGGGGTTTTTATGTTTTGATTTGTTTTGTTGGGGTTTTTTTAATTCTTGCCACCTTTACTCTCTTCATCATCAGCCTATGTGATGGACAAGATAAACTCCACAGGAAGAACTAGTACAGCTGTCCTTTTTTGTAACTATCTATTGCCAGGCACAATGAGACTGGAAAGGAAATAAAAGCTGTARTATCTGTCACTAGAAGTCTTTCTACTGGCTCTAGAAGGATTGACACATTTTAGGAAAGTTCTGTCTCATCTAAAGATMCATCCTTCCATTTATCTACCCTAATGGGAACAACTTAATTTTTTTGGAGCTGGGCATTTACCAAGGTCTCTTAAAATCCCAATGGTTGCTGCAGGTTCACTTAATCCTGTTTTGTCTCAGCTCCCACTGCTAAAACTTTGCTTCTCATTTTAATATTAGCCAAAAGTAGGCCAAAAAAAAAAAAAGAACTTTAATACCATGGTACATGAACAGTGTGTAGAAGGGAGTAGAGTAGGAAAAAAAAAAAAAGAGTAACATTTCTTAAATTTCCCCAAGAATTCACAACACAGAACTGTTGTGAATCTCTAGCAGTGCTATACTTTAATCATTTAGAGATATTTACCTTAATTATTTTTTACAGGGACTGCTCTGTACATTGGCAGGTACACCTACTTAAAGGTGCTAAGTTTTGTATTATAAATAGGAATGTAAGAACAGCTGCTCCATTTGTACCATGTTCTTCCTCTCTTTGCATACAATCAGATGGGTGAAAGAGACAGGGGGTGGGGAAAAATTCCACAATATAATCATTTGGCAACTTATATTATTTTCTTTCAAAGGGCATTACAATACAATTCTCTCACTTGGAGAACTTCAAGAGAAGATAATTATTCTTGTCTGYCTTGTAATATATATTAAAAATGTTCAAATGTGGCTTTCCAGGGAATTCTGCCAAATATTTTTAGGCACCAGACCCAGCTTTACTTAATTTTATGTTGCCTTCTTAGTCTATTATAAAATACCCTTCCATGCAGTTTGAATTTGGTAAAAAGGCTGAAGCATACTCATTTATATTAGAAACATAAAAATCCCTCTTTCCTTGAAATAGAGATCTTTAACTCCTAATGTGACAGCCATTCAGATGTACAGTAACTAAAGTGTCTCTACAGAGCTTAACAAACATCAGTGAGCTTTTATTGCCACAAAAACCAAGCAGCAATGTAGAGGGTTGTTGGGGTTTTTTCAGGAGACAACACACCAAGAACAGAAAGTAACTTTAAATAGTTTTGTTTTATAAGCACTTTATTAGTAGTTTAAGAGCAGCACCTTGAGACACCCCCAAAAAAGACCACAGCCCTGCTGCATGAAGCATTATAAAAACTTCAAACATGMAAATCCTAAACCTTTAGAGTTGTCATCAGTTACAGGAAAGTATGGGAATATACTGTAGTTGGGGTAAAAATAAAAAGTTATTTGAGGAAATAAGAAAGTATTGTTACCTCARATATTAGCAATAATGTTTATTATAAAGGATAAAACAATGGCTGTGGGAAAAACAATCGGCTGCAAGGACTTTACAGCCTAAGCAAAGAAGAAAGCCAAGCACAGACATACAGACACAACTCATAATACAAGAGTAGGATATGCAGAGTTGGGAAAAACTAACTGAGAGGGAGGGATAAAAAAGATAAACAAGTAAATAGGACTGAGCTGGCAGTCTCAGACCAAAGAGTAAGTGGGAAACAAAGGCAGAGATTTGCTCTAAACCACAGAGAGCAACTCGCAGAGAGAGAAGCCTGACAACCAGATCCTCACTTTAGCATCCACCCAGTGAATTCTGGCATTTCACTCCATAAAAACTCAAGTCTAGCCTAATATAGTCTGGGGAGAAAGGCCAGGCAGCCCTCAGCCTGAACTTCTGAAGATTCAGACGYGAYTTACACTGCTGATCAGGATAAAGCMCACARTATTTCCATCATCTTTCTGGATATGTCACAGTCTTCCCTCCACCCTTTTAAAAACCAGCAYCAGAAACTGTAGATAATTAGCACTAAAGTCCTTGTGAAATGTTGTATTTGTTTGAGTGTTTATTTTGGCTTTCTAAAGCAGGCTGGAATCCAGCTCTTGTACTCAGCCCCACCTCAGTTATACTTGTCCTGTTACATACAACAAATTTGGAGCCACATTTAAATATGAAACACTTTGAAACTGTATTTATACTATCTCTTCATCATTATTACACACTTTAACTCCCCTCACAACTGTCCRTAAGTTCATTGGTTGACCTAACTTATTTTAAAGAGCTTGTTTCACAGAGTAACAACAGCTTTACTTTTCTTAGCTTCTCTGATAATCAAAAGGAAGCCAGCTCAGACTGCAARCTGAAAATTGAAACAGCTGAGTGGACTCCTCCTACCTCCCCTCTCTTGTGTTTTCATCTTTTATGGTGGCAGGCCAGTCTGTGCCAGACAAACTAGGATTTCTTCTACTCTTCGGTTGCTTGGCTGCTCTTTCCCACAGATACTCCAACAGCAGATTAATGTCAAGGCATGCTGAGCCAAGCACATGAATTTCTGAAGATTTCAGTTGGGCAGGAATGCTGCTGGATGGCCTTTTTCTGCTGTTAAACCGAGAGATTGCAACTGAACATGGTCTGGTGTATGAGTGAGGAGTAACTCTCACCAGGATCAACTAACTCAGGTGTTTGGGAGGTCTAGATAGGGTCCCTTAAGTAGTGCCTGAAGAAAGCAGTTCCACAGGGAAGAGAAGTGTTCCTCTTTGGTGTGCAGACAGCAGCTCCACAATTTYAAAGCACTGGACCTCACAGAGCCAAGGAAACAAACAGCTGCTCCTTCCCAGGAAAGACATCACCATTTGCAGGTTACCAGAGAGGAATTAGTGATTTGTGAGAGAGTYCCCCTTCCCACCAGCTCCAAACCCAGCAGGATCTGCTGCCTCTCACAGAAATAACATCTTAGCATGTTCTTACCTCTGGAAAGGATGGMAGCTCCCTCTGGGTTTCTTCCCTAAATCTTAGTTTCCAATATGGGAACGAAAASTCTGAGATACCCCTGAGTCCCTCAAAAGCAATGATAATCCCTTTTTTCAAAYACCTCTATGTCCATCACAGACACAGGTGGGGGAGGAATTTCTCTGCCTCACAATGGTTACAGAGGAAAGGGACAACAATGAAAAAGAAGCAAAGATAGGCAAGATAAACACAACAGAACAGCACACTCCTCTTAATGCAGTTTCTATCCTAGAGTGCCTGGGAATTAAGCACTCAGGAGGCACCTGTTGTACCCTTTTGCACATTTCCTTTAAAGGGAGCAAAAACCTTGTTCCATTTGGAGCATTTTTACCCAGGCTGTTTACCTGGAGTCATCTTGCAGGCTGAAATAGCACAGCCAGACAGCAACACTGTGACACCCCCAGGCTCTGAGCAGAGCCTTTGCAGATCTGCTCCTGGTGCTCTGAGGAGCACACAGATCCCACTGAGGAGTCAGGATGCTGCTCAGAGGGTCACTCCAAACCTGGCACATTTCCTGCCAGCATCCCAAACTTTGGAGAGGGTACAGAAGCCCAGCTCCTTGCAGTTCTTGTCCAAGCTGATCCCAGCCTGCCCATAGCCCTTCCCCAGGTCTGCCCTCGTTTGCCTCTTTGCAGCACAGAGCCCACAGCTTCAGTGTAAACCACACGAGGAAAAACAAACAAACAAACAACACACAAAACCACTAAATAATTAATCTGCAGCAATTCCAGACATAACACACTCAGGCTTTCAGCTTCTCTCCCTCACAGGTCAGTGAAACTACAAGACATTTCCCTTCTATTCCAGCCATGGAAAATGTAGTCTCATATAGATTAATCTATAAACAACTTAGCTGTGCAAGAAAACATCAAGCTGAGGAATAGTAAATGAGAATAAATTCTGATTTGCCTCAGGAAAAAATGTCAGTCTATCCTTAAAGTAAAGGAACACTGATGGAAGGGATCACATGGGGTTTTTTTGGCCGGACACATTAGAACCCACTAACAGCTAAACATGATTGTCTGCATGATTGACAGAAAGACATGAATTATTTGTGCCATCAGGAAGGGGGAAAAGAACAKCCAAGCTCATATAACTCAAACTATGGAATGCAAGTGCTTGAGTAGGTCCATAACCAGCCCACAAAAATGCATGAAAGAACAAATCTATAAATTCATTTCTATGCAGTTGTGCAGGGGGTCTGCAAGATGGATCAAAGGTTGACAGTGGTTTGCTATACAAAATGTTTGGAATCCAGGGATCCAAGGAGCACAGCTTATGCTCTTCAACTATCAGCAGCTTACATTTCTAAAAAAAATATCCAAAAATGTAAATGCCGAATGACAAACTTCTCCGAAGACATTCTTAAAGAGCTAAAGGAGAATTGGATACCAATGTTTTGCAGTTAAAAGTGCTGGCACTTTATAAAGAGAAGGCTTTTGTTAGAGACAGGAAGTTTAGTTTATTGCCTGGTGTATACAGTTCACCCACCACATTATTTTGGGCTATTTTCATTCCTCACACAGTAAAGAGGAAATTCTAAGAACGTTTCATTACTTTTCTTTGTTTGATGAACAGCAAAGGTTTGCAGTTTGCTGACCACTGATATTGCTTAGATACTTTTGACACACAATTTCACTTCACATAGATTCTCGGGAGGATAAAACATTTGTTCTTTATAAAAATCAATTGTTTCTGCCCCATTCACTTTAAGCCCTTTTCTCACCCTCATCTTTCATTACTTCTTAGACAGAATTCCTGAATACAAAACTAGGGGGGAAAAAACATAAGTTGCCTTTTTTTTTTTTTTTAATGTGAGCAAAACTTCAGTCCCAGAAGCTACCAAGAGGCAAGATATAAAAACTTTTCTCCTCCTTGCAGTTTCCACAGACCTTTTCCAACATACAATCTGTAGCAGAGGAATAAAACCACAGCTATAGCACAGCACTATTATTTAATAGTAAGGCTGCTCTTCTGAAGAGCATTTATTTTTACCCAGATACTTATATACTGGGTATACATCTTATATACTGTTATGATTCTCTTTGYACAACAAGGTTCTATACAGCTGAAATTATAAAGCAAAGAGCTAGAACATGCTTGTCCATTTGCTCTGTCCCTTTTCTTCAATTCACAAGGTTATCCCAAATGTTTTTATACCATTCTGRCCTAATAGGAAAGAAAAAAGGATTCCTCATAATAGGCTTGGTTTCTAAAAAATGCTAAGCATTTAAACATTTATTGGAAACAGTTTYAGTTCCTCATTAATCTGAAGATGAAGTATTATTGATTTACAATGAGCAATTCATCCGATATCCATCAGCAGCATATAAAAGCAGAGCCTGAGAATTAAAAAATGGGTGATGCCTGTTTGGCAGCAGTTTCCTGTGTCCTGCCAATGGCACAACCTGTCCAACTGGATGAAAAACAGCCCTGCTCTTCTGTGTGTGTTCTGCATGCTTGAATGTATATGTCCCACGGATCATAGGCTAACCCACATTTATTTTTACATTACAGGATCAGCAAGTATACATTAGATCAAGGCTTTGGGGACTTTACATATTGCTTAACCTCAGTCACCCAGGCTCTTAGTCACTGCAGTGAGGAGCACGGTAAAAATAGATAAATTGCACAGATAGATTGACACAGAGACGTGTACACATCTGTGCACATAGACATATATATCCCTAGGGCCTGATGGAACTACTCCAGTGCAGTAGAGTGAGCTTTGGATCGGGCCCAGCACAAGTATATGATACAGACTAACTGCCTCTGATCTTTGAAACCAGTTTTAAAGAGCTTCYACAGGGGATGAGCCTCCATTCTGTGACCCTGGTTTTCCACCAGTGGAACTCTATTTGCTTTAGTGGCGTGTAAAACCAATGTAAAACCAATGTAACAAAGTGGAGAATTATGCTCACATTATGTTTTTTAAGTAGCCTAGTAGCCTGTATATTACAGCCTTTTTAGTGWGTTGGCAGCTGTGCAAAGGACCGTAAGGACTTAATTCACTGAAGTTGATATGACTYTTCCCACTGGCTTTGGGTCAGGACCCTAAATCATTCTGAAAATTCTGAGGAGAGATATTATAAAGCAATGCAGTAAAGGTAAAAGGGTGTTAATGAAAGTCCCTTGAGAAGGTCATGGCTTTTATTAGTTTGGACGAGCTTTCCACAACCAAAAGGATTTTAAAAAAAATTTTCAAAGGGTGTCAAATGTCCCTGTACATGATTTTTTTTTCCTCGTTATCATTTAAAAAAAAAAAACCCAAAAACGTTTCAGGATGGAAAAAAATATCTATTTCAGTCTAAATACATTTGTTTATATCTTGTAACATGCAGTGAGTRTATGGGGTGGGGGTAGAAGGTAGAGAAAAACATGTCTGCGCCACCCCCACCTCCTTTGCTGCGTGTTTGGCCCTCAGGGTGAATTTCCTGCCAATGTTGCTTGATCTTAACTCTTCCCTCTCRCTGCTTTCAAGGCTGCCTACCTCTCAGGTGTGCCAGAGTCACATCTCTCAGCCTTTAGGGCTGCACCTGCTTTTCCCCTCTCTGCTGCCATTGGCCTTGCGTGTCTCCTYTGGCAGTCTSCTATCACACCCAGCCCCATGCCTGCCCAGCTTCCCACACACACACACTTAATGAGCAGGTACAGTAATTGCTTTCATCACATTTTTCCYACAATGACATTTCTTAGTTTGCTCGGGCAAGATTTAGTGTTATTGTGCCAGTTCCTCGAGTCCTATCTCAGCCCAAATTCCCTCAGCACTATTAGTAATTCCTATGGAGACAGACAGAGAGAGTTGGGGTTGTTCATCCTGGAGAAAGGAAGGATCTGGAGAGACCTTTGAGCACCTTCCAGTGCTAAAGGAGGACTTCTGAAAAAAGAGGGAGAACAATTTTTTATATTTGCAGAAAGGGATAGGAAAAGGAGGGGACAGTATTAAAATAAAAGTGAAGAGATTTAGATTAGATGCTAGGAAAAAATATTTCCCTGTGAGAGGGATGAGGCACTGTCACAGATTGCCCAGAGAAGCTGGGGATGCCCCATCCCTGAAAGTGTTTAAGGCCAGACTGGATGGAGCTTTGAGCAGCCTGGTCTAATGGAAGGGCCCCTGTACATGGCAGAGAGGTTGAAACAAGATGATCTTTAGGGTCCCCTCCATCCCAAACCATTCTATGATTCTGTGACTATTAACAAATCCCAGTGCTTTGTGCAAGGAATGACTTCTGGAGCCTCAGCTACAAAGGTATGGGGACTACAGAGATWTCAAAGATTGGCTGCAAACCCCAGCTCCTGCACCATCTCCCACCATCTCTCAGTCCCTCCAGCTTTGGTAGAATGGGAATTAATAACAGAKAATTACTCTGCAGAACAAATATGGAAGCAAAGGCATCAAAGATACGTGATGACCAATTCTCAGGTCTACACTAGACCCAAAACACAACTAAAATACAAAAGATCGTAACCAAAAACTTTCTGAAATTCTGTAAGTCCTTGGCCAGCACTTTGAAATAAATCCTTAAAAAAAAGATGGGGGCAAGATCCATTGATCTGATGTGTCAGGGGCAATGTGGAGGCCAGGGGGGAGTGATGGATTCATTCAGGTTCTGCCCAGAGCCTCTAAGCCAACAGATTCTGCTGTTATCAAACAGATGGCTTTGCAACAGATCTGAAGATTCAATGATGTTGATTGACTCTTCCCTCCTGGGCTGGGGCCCTATGCCACCAGGAAGTGACAGTCCACCTCCAGAGACACAGCTTGGATATTTCCTGGGCTAACAGGAGCTGGCCAGCAGCACAAACAGTCTGGGAATAATGTAACCTGAAGCAGAGGGCAAGCAACTTCCACCTTGAGCCTCTGCCCCTCACTGTCCTCCACACCTGAAATTAAAGCTACCTTGGGAGATTGCACTTGCTACAGTTTTCCCCCTGAAAACTAGATCAATTTTCACTGAAAATCCCCTCTTTTCTCAGATACTTCTAATTTTCCTTTTTTCTATTACATATTTTTTATAACCTTACACATTATTTTCCTTTCAAACAATTATGAACATCAATCTACTGCTCCATTGTCATACCTCAATGAYTCAGAACAATTTGCAAATGTTTAAAATTTTGACTGCATGATTTTGAATAGAGATTAATGGAGGAGGGAGCACAATCCAAAATGGTTTTTTCAGTATATTTATTGGATTCACCAGACGAAAATATTTTCAAAATTAGAAGATATAGTCCAGAAATGCCAAAATATTTCATTTAGCTTTCATACATATGAAAAAACAAAGTAATGAAATTTCAATGTATTTTCATTTCAAAATGCTACCTTTCGTTTCAAAATATTCTTAGAACAAAAAGAAAATGCAAGGGAAAGTCATACTGTAATCCAAAATATATATTCCGCTTCGTGCCAAAATATGGATGTAATTTGGGAGGTTTGCATGTTCTTGAAAGACATGGAAAAAGTCTGCTTCAGTTCCTGATCAAACATATTATTTTCTAAGAGTTTGGTTCAGTTAGCAAAATACAAAGCAGAGAGGCGTCCATTCCTTCACCTCTAAAAAAGAGATTTATGTCCCCAGAAAGTGACAATCTGAAAGCAGCAGCCTCATGGTTTGAGAAGAATGAGAGAATTGCACAGGGCAGACATGTTCTGACAGCACACACTGGAAATTTTCTTTTGTATGAGGACTTGATAAAAGTAAAATAATAGTTGTTTCTGTCTATAAGAGTCAATGCTTTTTTCATGTCACCAGTGCCACCTAAGTCATTGACCATATGATCTTTTGTTAAATGAAGATACACTGATGGGAGGAGAATTTTGTCTCTTTTGGACTGAAAAAAAAATTACTCAGCCCACATAATAATATACCCATGTATTGATATCAAAATACTTAACAAAACCTGCCACACTTCTTGAATTGAAGTGCTAAAAATCAGAACAAAATTTCCCTCAGAATGCCAAAACCTCAACTGTTTTATTTTCTCGATTAATTTCCAGAAGTGCAAAACTCATGAGGGTCTTCGTTAGGAAAGGAGAAATAAAATGTCCAAGAAATATTTTTTTATAATATTTTTTGCATATTTGCAACTTCAGGACTCTCTGCAACAATTTTAGGTGAAATTTATCTTATTGAAATTTATCTTAATGAAGCTGTTCCTATACAAGATTTTATACTTCAGTTTTTGAGTCCCTGTCCTTCCAGGCACATGTCACTCTTCACATGATGAAAAGCAAGGGATAACTGTGCTTAGCTGTACCAGCAAGGCATGAAGCAACTGGGGAATGAAAACCCAGTTTGGGTTTTCCCTGTTTTGGAATTATTTTGAATCAACTGCTGCCATTACTCACTCACCCAATAACAACATTGCAGCAGAGGCTTAGTGAAGACAAGAGGAAGGAATTCAGCATTGRAAAGGTGAGTCTGAAGTGCTGCCARCCCTCACTGAGCTTTTTTGAGTTAATGATACAGAGCACACCACAACATGTCTCGACCGTGCCACGGATGGTTTTCCACTGAGCACAAATGTCTGATCGGCGTCACCCAACCCGGGCCTTGCATCACCTGGGAGAATGCAGATTGCTCACATCCAGGGGGATTTAGGCTCCACTCAGCACAGGGGCTGGAGAACCTGGCGATGCAGGGCACACTGTGGGAGTGAAGGGATTAAAAACCAGCACTGAGAATAATCAGCACATTGGTATCTGAGGTGTTATTGGGATGAKGCGGCAGAATTTTCCACTTGGGGTGGGAAGGAAACACATGGTCCTAATACAGCTGTGTTTTAKCTATGAAAATGCTGGGGTTCCTTGAAAATGATCTCTGGACAATGCTGCTGCAGCAGAGTGACGTTTATTGCAATGCAACATTTTCAGGATCATCAGGATAATTACAAAGCAGGCCCAGAGGTCAGTTTAGGCTGCTTTCACAAAAAAAAAAAAAAAAAGGACTATGCATTTTTCCAGATCCAATTGTTACTACTGAAATTATTATGAAGCATGAACCTACAGGCCAAACCTTGTAGATCCACTTGTGGGAATCCCTACCATTTTTATCAGACTTTTYAAAGCAAATCAAAATGAAAARCTGGCTGAATGTAGCCTATGGCAGAGCTAGACACTGCATCCATCAGTTCRGGTCTGATGTTTGATTTTCATCTATTGAATCAGCCCATAATTTTGTTGCAAGAYGCATTTCCCAGTGGCACTGCTTTGYTTCAAAGGKGGCTTAGGGARTCTAAAGCTCTCTTTGCTTCTGAATGATCACTGTCCCATCCTTAGCCCTGCTTTGAGCTGCTTTCCCATTAGGCAGTGAATTCTGGACATTCTTCTTTCTCTGCACATTGTTGCTGTCCTACCAACCCCATCTTCCACCACAGTAAGTAAAAAGAGATTCTGTGACAAACTTGTCCTAAGACAAACAGAAAACAGGTTTGYAGGTTTGAATTATCATTAAATTAAATCCCTAGGTCCTGCTTAATCCTTGACCTCAGAAATATAATCAGAAGACGACATGGCCATTATTTTCATATTGACCAATATTGAAGAAAAGAATATTTTCTGCTATTTTGTTTTTTATTTTGAACAGAGTATCCTGGATATGTGCTAGTCCTTTTGCAACGTACCAGAGGTGTATTGGGTACTGCATAGCACAGAATATGCATTCCCCACTGCTGGTCTTCTCTAGCACCCACTTTGTTTCTGTTAGCTCATTCCCTTCTCATGGGGGTCACCAAAAAAAGTGGTAGTTGAGCAGGATTCAGACTTGGGCACATGTTTGTATTCACCATCAATTACCCTTTAAATTGCAARCCTGAGTGACCCAGTTTGCTTTCAGTGTTCTCAGTGGGTCTGCCMGAATATTTCCACCCTCCCACATTCACATGAAATTCCAAAATGGCTCTCAAAGTTGGAGGCACTGGCAGAAATGGATGCCTGGCTGCCCAGGAACAGGGCAGGCAGGGGCAGTGCAAGCCTTTTTCCCCATGCCAGGGTGTCCCCTCTGCTCATCGAGAGCCTCCAGCTCTCCCTGACAATGTTACGTTCATCCCACCAGGCCAAAACATGGGCAGTGAAGTGATCTAGGTTATCCTCTGGGAGGACCAATGGTCTGACCCTCCCAGAACATCTCAAATTTTGTGTTGTTGTAAAAAATGAGCAGTTCCAGGCCTGTAAACCAAGCAGTTTACTCACCATTCTAGGCAATTCTCTTATTTCCTATTATAAACTATATTATATGGATCCATACGATACATTCATTTTGTGCTCAGTCAGCCTTTGTTCCTTGTTTAGACTTATATTGCAGACATCACAAATTTGACATAGCAAATAGTGCTTCACTTCAAATACTCTGGATAAAAGTGAGTCTCTAAAATACTCTAAAAGTGAGTAAGGCAGTTTTCTGTTAATAGGAAGAATTTGAGAAACCTTTTTTCCTTTCTGTGGCATTAATTATTRAACTTTAAAAATGCATCAGACTACCTTGTTTGGCTTTGACTGTCCTTTTCATGATCTGTAGGACTTTACACCATCTATTCTTCCCTCTGCTGAAAACATCCTTTGCTTGGAGGACTTCCTACGTGGTGCTTTTTCCATCTGACGCCAGCTGCTTGCCTGTTGGACAATCAGGGCAAACRGTAAATATTTGCAGCTTTGAACAAGCATCTGGGGAGTAGTCACTGAAACTGTCTGAATTACCTCAAATTGATTGGCAATCAATTTACCTGAGGGAAAATTAGCTAGTAGAGAGTAGCTGAAGAGGAAGAGCTGAACTCCCTAATGGTCCCAAGTGGTTTAATAGTCAACAATCACAACCACTCAGGAAAACAATGGGAATTATAAGCCTATTAGGCACCTCTTGAAGAACTGGGGCTTGAAAATCTTTAACAATTGACAATTTCAGATATTCTGATATTCTGATAGAGACATTTTTGAAAAGGTGAGTCAGTTGTTCTGTTGGGAGAGTTGCTAATAACACGGAGATCACAGGTTTCTGAGTCAGGCAGATGCATGTGCAATAACGCTCTTTACCGGAAACGCGGCACTGATGTGTGCAGATAGAGCCAGATACAGATGCAGACAAATGATGGCATGGGATGGCATAAAGGCTTYGCTGGCAAGGGTTTGGGAAAGCTGAATTGCTCACAATTAGTGAGTTATGCAAAATGTCCTCAAGGAGTGATGATGCTTTGTGTTTCAGAAAAATTGTTATATGCTTAGTTCAGACCTCTACTCTTCCCCTCACCTCTGCCTTTTAAGCCAAACACAGATTTGGCAGATAAGCAAAAAGGTTCAAACTCTTCCTATCATAATCTCAGGGTTTGCAAT
>NW_026623333.1:2131988-2203660 GCF_030028575.1 Malurus melanocephalus
AAGTAGGAAGAGATCATTGCAGGAATAGGAAGTGCTCTTTGGAGGAAAAGGAATTGAAGAGTGCAGAATTCTCTTCTAAGTCAATTGCTGGAAAATTTAATGTGCTCAGTGCCACTGAGATAATCACAAACTAATTTCCAATGCTGAAAAATCAAACCCTTGCCAATTTTTTTAATAGACTTGCAGGGGATTAAGAATAATTACAGCTGTATTGTTAAGGGGGCTCCACTTAAGTGCAATCTCTTTGATTAGTTTATGTTTTAACCTCACCATCATTTTACCATCAGGTTTTATGTCCTGCAGATTCTAGATGCTGATAGATCATCTCAGCTCCCCCTTTTTTCCATTACCAAGGTTTCATTATGCACGTTAAGCATGTTTCCATTTGCCTGAGGTACACCAGGGGCAGGGAAGCATTTTTCAAAGATAACTCATTTAATATTAAATGTCAAAATATTACTCACTTCTTTAGCAAGATCATGCAGCTGCAACCTGGAGAATTAATTTGGGATGTTGTCTCTGTGGAGTTCAGGGCGTTGGTCTAAGCATACCTTTAGCTAAACAAAAAAATCATTGACTTACCCAGAATTTAAAACATTGTATGGAACTGACTAAAGGGCAATAATGAACAGCTAAACATACGAAGGAAGTGGTTTATAAGCCAGAAACGCTGTGATTAATTATGGATAAAACAGCCAGGGGAAACTTCTCATTACACAAAGTAATGAAATAAGTCTATTAGCATGATAACAAAAAAAGTGGAAATGGCTGTAGGCTTTGTTTTGAAGATTATCACCATAGCATTTCCCTTCTGCACAAGCAATCAAGAACCCATTGAAGAAAAGAATCATGATCAGCCCCCATTTTACAGACAGAAAATCGATGTAGGAGAAAAAGACAGACTGTTTATACAACACTTGCTTCCTGTGTTTCATTGGAGGCAATTCCTGATTTACATCCATGTAAAGCAGCTTCCAGGCAGCCCTTAAATGATATGTCCGAGGATCTGTGTCAACAGAGTGAACAGTCACCTGATCCTCCCCATCTCAGCKCTGAGAATATGCAGCAAAGGCTTCCTCTTCATGGGAACACTGGCATGATAATCTCACTTCCAAGAAGAAGGCTTTCCCATGCCTGCACAGGTAATTGTTTCAGGAGCAACAGACATCTATCCCTGAACAGTGCATTAGGGAAAAATAATAAAACAGAGATGGTAACTGTTCATTCCTTATATGCACTTTGCTGTTTATTATTGCTATTTGGGATATTAGACTTGAGTGTTTTGGGATTTATTTCTAAGTTTCTCATTATGTGTTTAGCTAATTCCTTTCCTCTATACAGTATCAAACTAGGAAAAAAATCTTTCAGGGTGGGTTTTCTGGGGTTTTCATGTTTGTTTCTTTTTTTTTTTTTTTTTTTTTTTTTTTTTTTCTTTTTTTTTTTGGACCTCACACCCTTTTAGGGACCTTCTATGCATAAAAACTATTTCACAGAAAAGTGAAAAAAATGGCATTTGAATGTGATAACAGCCACTCTTTTGCTTGTAAAACAAGGCAAAGTCAAATTACTCTTTAAAATTATAGGCCAACCTGAAAGCCTGAGAAAAATTTTAGTCCCTCTGTTTAGTTCTCGTGTTTAGCAAACCAGTTAAAATCAGCCATCAGCCAGGCTTATTCACAGGACTCAGAGTTTCTTCTTGAAAGCCAAGACTTGCAGTATGACTTTTTAAAATGTTCTTCTACTCACTCTTCCCTGCAAGTGTCCTCTGCCAGATCACCTTTCTGCATTGGACTGAAAACCCAAGATTTCCTCTCAGGATCTGTATTTTAAGAATCACTGCCTTTCAGCCATCAGGTAATTTTTGGTGCCCCAAACCAGCCTTCAACACATTCTTTTGGGTTCCCATGTATTTATTTCTTTGACCCTCTGCCTGAAAAGAAAAATAAACACCTCAAGAAGGCTCTTGAGGCTTGCTCTACGGCTTTCCTCTAGCGCTGGCTATAGGCCAGACTTCTTAGGTGGGGCCTTATAACCCCAGGATGAACCATGATAAATCTGTGGCACTAGCAAGAAGCTGGGAATGCAATACTGGCTTCCATTTCAGAAAATGGCAAACAAAAAATAAAAATGGCTTTCTTGTGGCTACAAGATAATCCAAAATCTGAAGTTATATCTAATAACTGCCTAGTCTCAGTTACTGTTAATGCACAGTCCCACATGATAAGACACTAAGCACAATAATGGCTACAATAGAAATACACTGCTTTTGCTACAGAATTCATAACCTTTGAGTTGGACATGATGAACCTCATATATGTTGGCACAATCACTTGAATACAAAAAATGAGTTTTCTGCTTTTRAAAAGTCTTTTGTCTTTCACCATGATTTGTCTCTTGTGAATATCACCACTAGATGCTCCAAGCCATAATAGTTATTTAGCAAAAATGTTCAATTTTCAGAGAATCCTTTTCCCTAGTACACACTAATGATGAAACGCAGAGGCTCCTCTAGCTCCTCTGTAAAGACTAGGAAAGGAAATTGAGCACAGGAGAACTGCTCTTTACACAGCAGAAATATTTCCACACTCTCCTTTCCTCTGTCCAGCTGGCAATGTTCTCATTTATGTCCAGTCTACAGATACTTCTATAGGAACTGATTGCAAAATCCCGTAAGTTGAGAAATATGTTTAACTTGAGTAATAAAATTAACAGACTTTGGGGACAGGCACATAGGGAAAATGTTTGGTCTGAAGGGCTGGCTATGGAGCTGTGGGTGTTTAATCAGTCCAGCTTTCCAGGAAAAAAAAGCTACGTTTCCCAAAAGCCAACACAATCAAAACAGATTTTCCCTTTGAACTGGTTCAGTACTTCTTTATGCTGATCTTTCACACAGTTTTGCAGGTCATATAAGGAGTGGAGCAAACACCATTCTTCACTAGTTCCGACACTGTGAGGTGGCTGCTCATGCTGGCACTGCTCTTCTGGCTGACAAGGAATATCACCACGCCCTAGAAAATGCATTACACAGTACAATGATTATACATATTAAACAAAGAATCATTGCTGCAGGAAAAGGTAAGTCGAAATTAGAGATGAGCAAGTAAATTAATAASAGCATCTCTCCCTTTAAACTATCACATTGTGTTTGTTTCCAATTTTTAATGCATCTTTCTCATTAGGATGTGGAAATTTCTAAGTTTCTCTGACAAACACTTCTTTGCAGTACTTCACCTTACTTCACCAGTAGCTGGCAATGACCAGCATTACCTGGGACAGTGCTTGTTTCCAGAGTGAATTATTTTAGAACAGTTCAGGTGCCCTGTAGCATTTGACCCAATCTGCTTGGAGTTGTATGTTGTCTCTTAGAGGGATCATCATCAGACCTTGCTGAGGAACTGCTAAGGCCTCAGTTGCTGCAACTTGAATCAAAATAATTCCCACAAAGGGCTCATCCTTGCCTTTACAGTCAGGTATTGCTTATGAAGGCTGGAAGCTTAGTATTCTTTCTCTAATGTTGTCATGATCCATTCTAATTCTAGAGATGCTCTTTGCCCATATAAATAAACAATCTGCATTTAAGTTGAAAACCCCACATGTGSAATATTAAAGTCAAATAAATATGCTGTTTGGATTTTGATTCCATTTTTTTTTAGTTTAAAATATGCAATTTAAAAACTAAAATTGTTTTGTTTATTTGCTTTCAATAATTATTTTTCCTGGCGAATGCTGAAGGCTAAATATAATCAGAATCCGAATATAAATGAGTTGTGGATACCACTCAACTCAAACTCAGTTTTGCACATGTAAACCAGTTTTTATCAAATTTCTTTCCCTTTTCTACTGTTTGTTTAATAACACCATGTTTTTATGATATTTATTGGGCTTTTTTATTTATACCTTTTACTGTTTGACACTTCATGGCAAATCCAACTACTATATTTTGACAAGGTGGCTCCACTGAGAATTTCGAGTTTAAACAATAGGATTTTATTCCAGCCACCATTTTGTTTAATCAAGAATTAGCATGACTCTCCAGCTTTCACCAATTCAATGCTGCACACACCTTCCTAAAGACTTTTGCTAGATTAATGAACATGTGGTTTGGCCTGAAGTACTGTGATACTCTGATTGTGCTTTTTGACATGCCTTTAGTTTTCTGTCATGTGTTGCACAAGCCTCTTCTAATATAAGAGCTCTTGMAGTCACAAAGATTGATAGCTTAAGATGATAAAACATTTACTGGGATAAGAATACCAGYTTTATATTTTGTGTATCATAATAAAACTCGAACATTTAAAGCAGAAAATTATGCTGCAGAAGCTAAACTCTCTTTCAAATTCCATTATACAAATCACAGTTGTTTATTACCCACAGAAGTCTAGTGGAGGTATCTTTTTTTTTTTGTAAAAGAATTAAGAAATTTCTGACACTTCCAATCCTTTTAATTAAAACTGTTTTCATGACTCATTGAAGTCGCTTTAAAATGTAGACGTATCTCAAACTAGGTTGTGGGTGTTCACTGATACTGTGATTTACTCTCAATTGCTGGCCAGACTTATCAGCTAAAACAATTTAAAACACATGGCAGTTTTGTTTTTCTCAACCACAGACTAACAGGCAAGGGAAAAATGGATTTAACCCCTCCAGTTTGAGAGTTGCGTGGGATTTAGCCACACAGCTCTYATTAAAGTCAACACGAGTTCARTTCCATGGGTGTGGCRTGGCACCCTTCCACCTACTCCAYGCACAGAAAGCTGCAGGCTTTGTGWGTCTGTGGGGACAGGATGGKGGGCAAAAAATACATTATCTAGTGGGRCCACTGCCCTTATGCTGACTCCAATGGAGCATCCGACCCGTTACCTCGGCCAGCTACAACCCAGAAGTTGGACAGGCTGTTGGGAAAAAGTCCAAATGGTGATTTCCAACAGAAAATATGGAGCAAGCAGAGCTTATGCTACTTCAGAGTATTCCACTGCTTGTGCCTATCCTCAGTAACAGGCCACCTGTGACATGTGAAACCTGCGAGGGATCGGTGTCACCCCTTTATAGCAGCAGCAATCAAAGGCTCAGAAAAGCTTCTTGAGGTCATTAACATTGTGCAAGCAAAACACAGGAGTTGCTGAGACCATTTAGTTGGGCAGCTTGGCCAAAACAGCTGCTATGTTTACGCTCTATAAAAGATCTGCTCCTTTTTTACATTTGAATGCAGCTGAAGGTGCTGGTTGTTGCTCCTCAAAAGCCACAGATGGAATCCTGGGCCCATGGAAGAACATGGGAACACTGCTATTGGAAGACTTGACCGCACATGTGATGATGAAGATTCCTGAAACAAACTTTCCTAGAGGGCAAAAACATATTGAGCTGTCAAAAAGGCTTGCAGCAATGTTTCAGCTTGTCCCAAGCTCTATTGCTTTTTGCATATTTTCTCCATTTTGAAGAGAGCTTGGGAAAGACTTCCAGGAACTGCTATGTAAAAACAGGCTCTGATTCCTGCATTTCAGCATCTCCAGCAGCTCCTGCTGAGTTATCGGAGCACAGTTCTGGGCTCTGCCTCAAATCCTCTCTGTGACCTGGGGTAAAGTTGCTTATTCTCTCTCTTCCTTAGTTTTCCARTCTTAAAGCCCAGCTGATAATGCTTCCTTTCTTCTTTGTCATGTCCTGTCCACAGGGACCATCAGCTCCAAGAGAGGGTCTCTGCTACAAGGCAGTGTTTGTTCTGTGCCTACGACAYAGGGCTGGGATCCCACTGAAGGCTCTGGGGTGCCGGGCTCTGGGCCAAGATTCGGATAAGCTTGGCTTTTGGTTCAAACAAAGGTTGTCTCTCCTCACAGGCCATCACATTCATTTATTTTGCCCTGTGGTGAAGTTAACGCTGCATCTGTGATGTCACAGTTGTTCCCATGACAACAGGTTTATGACTTCAATGTAAAGTCAAATGGAAGGAGAAGCTCAGGGACATGAAGGAAAGCTCTTATTCAAATCAGAAACATCTGACACAATAACAGAAAAGAGAATTGGCCAAGAAGGTACGTTTCTTTTATTGTTATACATGTCTGTGGTTTCTTCTTMTGTTTTCAACAATGTGTACTTCTTCCATCATATGTTTTAATAGCTACTCTTCCACTTATGTTTCTTCAGTTAAAGAAGTCTTCTTTCTTCTCTTAAATAAAAAAGTAAATTTAATACTGTTTGTTTAACTAGTTAATTAATGTCTTTGCCTTTTTTCAATTAGGTTTAATTTAATAGGAGTAAATTTGGACTTCAGTGCAGTCTTCCTTCTGATGCCAAATATGAATGATACTATTTCTGAATAAACAGGGGAACTGTTAAAACTGTGGCTTTCCATACTTAGCAGAATAGGCTTTCAAAGAAGAAAACTTAAAAAAAAACCCACATCAAAGATGTTTGAAACATGGATTWAAAAAAATGCAAGAAGGCAAAGTTATTATGGAATAGAAGTAAATTTTGGACAGGGTAATGTGCAGACTCAGAAGCTTTTCATTCCATATTTTTTCTTTGTTTGCTGTTCACTTTTTTGTTGAACACCAATCTACTTAAACACAAATGTCTTCCCATGGATTAAGGTGCCACCAAGGTCCAGACCACAAAGTGGCACTGATACAGCTCAGTGTTTTTCCAATGTGGGAGTTTTCACAGGAGGTATCCCTCCTGTAGTCAYGAAAGGAATCCCCAGGAGCATCTGAAGGTGGAGATGATGCCTGAAGAAAGCCTGTGAAGTTACCATCCACCCTTGTTAGCACGTCTAAACACATAAAGCAGTCAACTTAAAGACACTGAGAACCACACTAAAAATGAGGATGGATAGCAATGCTGAACTTACATATTGCAGTTTGCTCCACTGAAATTACTGGATAATGTTTGCCAATAATGAAAGTTGAAAAGTGTTAGGTAGTTCCTGTGCAGCCAAAATTGACTGGATTTATCAGGTTGTGTCTCTGCTTGGTTCACAGATAGTTGATTGAATTAGTTAATTAAGGCTGGAATTTTCAAAGAAGCCACAGGAATTAGGTAACCAAATTCAATGAGATTTGGGTACTAAACTCCCTTAGACTCCTTTGAAAATGCCAGCTATAAATGTTCACCTCTTTARTTGCAATTATTTGTACTTGCAGGATTATGAGTGCAGCTGTTTATGAATGCAGAACCAAGGTTGCAAAAGCAGACATGGCATGAGAACAGAGATCTGTCCATGCATAGCACAGTACATAAATGTACACAAGCAGTGGCCATACATTTAAACCATCCTKAAAGTGAAAATACCAGTTGAGCTAGTAATAACTCTGAAGCCAGTAAGACCTTCTTAAGCTTACGTAATTAAAATCACCTAGATATGCATACTCAAATACACATATGCTCAAACTTATAACATATATATACATATACAYATGCATATATAAAAAATTATATGCATGTCCATAAAGATCCAGATGTGAACATGGGCGCAGACAGTTGTTTATTTCTGTGTGCATTTTTTTTCTTTGCAAAACAGTAAATTGTAACAGTATTTGCTTCTGGGAAAAGGGGTGGCTCAGCTGCTGTGGCCATGTCCATGATCTTATCCAAATATATGAGGAAACACCTTTATTAACAGGTATAATACAGGCACCATGGAGGCAGCTCTTATTTAAGCAATACAGGAGGAAGCAGAAGTATCAGCTGGAACAGTAACTATCTGATTAAAAAGTAAAAATAACAACCTACAAATACTATAACAAAACAACCCTTTAATCAACAAAAGTGGTCACCCTATCATTGTACCTGACTACAAGGCCAAAGGACAKAACCGAGGGCTGTTTGATAAAGGCTCAGGGTGTTCATAACCAAAATATGGCASCAGCCAATCAATACATCCTCGTGCTGGCTCCCACTAAAGCCATTGTAGTTGCCTGRTGGGATTTTGTGGTGAGCAGGCAGAGCTTGACCTTGCTGAAGAGAATGACACAACATGGGATTGCCTTCTCTGAACATGGCCCAGGGCTTTCATCCCATGGCTGTAGCCTCCCTCCAAGACCACTGCCATCACCATTGCTGCCAAAGGGAAAGACAATTTGGCCTAAATGAGACAGATGAGTTTCCTGTCCAGCAAAAAAATGCTCAGACATGAGTAACCTTAGGCCTACATATCATGCTGGGACTAGTCACAACCTCAGAGATCCACATGGGCTTACACGCTTTGTAATGAAGGGACTCTCAAAAAGGAGGATATATCCTGAGACCAAACAAGTGAGAATGAAGAGCATCCAGCCAGATACTGTTCATTAGTKGACAGCAATTGTTTTTCTACTAGAAGTTGCCAGGACTTTAATTCCATGTGTTCACAGAAAGAGTGCTGGCCCATAAACAAATCCAAAATATACAGAAGATCAATTTCTTCGTATAAGGAGGGTCGGTGACTTTCCATWAGAGTGAGTCACTGAGTTCTCCAAACCCTGAAGGTGTAGTAGAGCAAATAAAAATGTGGTTAGCTGAGGAATGCAAACAGATATACAGCACATATAGAACTTTAGGTTCACTCCAGYATCCATATGTGGCCATAAAATACGACCTCTTAAATGTAAAATGTATAGATTTCCCTCTGCAACAAAGGCATAAAATATTTCACTCCCAAACAAGTATTTGAGCATACGAACATGATCTTTCACTTCATCTAGGACTACCCACCCAGTAAACCAAGCTGTATTCTTTCTGGGTGGCTCAGAGAATAGCATATTACAGTGGAAACACCCATTTATTTCATTTACTGCCATTTATAATATTTTCCACTATTTGCAGATAATGAATTCATCCACTTTTTGCCAAGATTATGCAGCCTGTTTTATAGCCAAAATTATCCAGAATCCTTCTAAAAATGTGTTACCCTTCATTTTCCATGATTGCTTAGTGGTTCTCTTGGAGCAAGACCAAGATCAACCATATTAACAATGCACAGCAATAACTGAACTGTCATGCTCCTACTCTCCTAGCAGCAGGAAGAGTGCCATCGAGCTGGTCCCTGAAGTATGCACAGCTCCAGAGCATAACTGTTCAGGTTAATTAAAGCCATTAGATGAGAAATGAGGAATTACTTTTGGAGTTCTTTCCTCTGCATATCCTACACTGGTCTTCTCATAAAGGTAGATACATTTCAGATTATCTGATGTCTTCTTGGCGCCATTGCCTCTTGGCTTCTCCAGGATAAATTGTGCTTGTAGAACAGAGCACAGTGGAGACCTGTGGTGAGTAACAGCCCTGCACAGMCCCAGCTGCTGACCCTGTGAGGATGGACACACATCTGGAACATCACACWCGGGGAGGAGCCTTTTCCAATCCAACAGCGGGTGGAAAAGGCACACCACAACCAAGCCCACGCACAGGGCACTGCACCAAGACACGGGCAAAGCAAGCAGGAAAAGGTGGAAAGAGACAAGTCCTTTGTGAAATGATGTGTATTGGGTTTKTGCTGATTTCTTAGCAGAGAACTTCCCGCTCCCCTCACTGGCTCAGCAGTGCTGGCATGCTGTGGAGGGTGGAGCTGCAGCACCATTCCCTCCCCGCTCCGCGAGGGAAGAGGAGAAACAGGCCGGCCACATCTGCTCTTCCCTTGTGCAGTGTCTGGCAGCCTGAAAATCCCATGCAGGGGAGAAAGAGGGCTCCTTGCCATCACCAGGCTCAACAGCTGGGCTCAGCATGTAAGATGAAGCACATGCAAATCTTTGCAGGAATTCCTCACTGCTCAGCCTGATGGTTTGATCTTGAAGTCAAGGAAATGTAGCTCGGGACCTTGCATGAAAGAAGCAGTGCCTGCTCCAAGGTTCCAGTGGTCAATGTTAGCAGTGATAACAGAAGGAATCTGATCCAAATTATAAAAATATGAAAAAAAGCTAAACAAGACAAACTTGTGTTCATTTTTTATAATTACACACAAGAAGAAACTGAATGCAATAAATATCCTAACAGCCAAACAGTCCTTGTTTCTTAACATTTTCACTGTTTTCTTTGGCACCTCTGGGAATCTCATAGCAGGAGCTATGAGGAAGGAGAAACTCTGTCTCAGCAAGAGGCTCTGTAGCAGCCAAAATCTGCTCCTCACTGTAATCAGCTGCAAGACTGAAGCTGAGCAGCCAGAGCTGAACAAGTTAACCAGCCACCATGTGTGACTTGGGAACCAGGGAGACAGAGGAACCTCACAGCAGGTTGAGTTACGGCCATTGGAACAAAAACAGGTTGTCATGGCACAACTGAAGATTTCTCAGCACTGACAACTGACAGCACTGCAATAAATATTAATGCTCCAAACTCCTACTTGGATTCTCATAAATACTCCAGACTTTGCCAGGAACTCCTTTTCCTTGGCCACTCCATTATTCAGTTTTACCACACAAGGATGGTTGGGGCCTTTATAATTTCTCCCTTCCTGCACAGGCAGCACCACTTTACCTCTTCATCCAGAGCAGGCTCTGCCACATCGCCCAATCTGGCCTGCCCAAGACATCTCCAGCCAACCCAAAACACAGATTTTTTGGGCTCCCTCCCAGTAACATCTTGAGGCCCTAATACTCATCCAGTTGATCTCAATGGAGCAGGATCTCAGCTGATTAGCTTTATCCAGACGGGTTTGTTTAATCTACATCTCTCTCTCTCTTTCTCTCGCCTTATTATTTTTCCTTTCTTTTTTTTTTTCTTTTTCCAGGCTCTTTGATTCCCTCTCTGGTTCTTCTCAGGGTCTCCAAGYTTCAGGCACTTCTCTAAACACCCTCTAATGTTTTGATTTTTGATGGTTACATTTAAACAAAACTTAAAAGCTTTTTCCAACTATTTTTACTCATTCTTGGAGTCATTTATCAATCCCGTAGGGAGCCTAGATTCCCCCTATATAAATGGAGCACCCTGTTCATGTGTAGCTAATGTCTAATCTCCTTTATTCCACAAAAAGTCTGGCCTCTTCCTTCTGGGTAAAGCAACTAGAGGCCATTGAATCCTTCCTGCTCAGAACACGACCACTTCCAGGATATGTCCTGCCAGACCCCCCACTAAGGCTGCAACCAGCCCAGCTCTGGGCTTTCAAGGCAGTCAGGATGCTGTCAAGGATGCTGCAAGATATTCTGTCTGCAAATGATCTGATTTGGGCCCCAAAGGCCCAGTGTGGTTGACGCTCCAGTCTGGACAGCTGCATTCCAGCTCTTCCCATGTCCAAGGTGTGCTTCCTTTCAAAGGCCAGCCCCGGGCTATGCATGCTGCTCCTCTCGTCAGCCCAGTTCCCCTGGCAGGGATTCTGACTTGCTCTTCTTGCACTTACGGGAATYGCAGAGGCACATGAGAAGGAAATGTGAGACCTCTCAAATCTTCTAAACATTGTCCAGCTGCCASTAAAAAGGTACCCTGACTTGAATTTTTTTTTTAATTTTATTTTTTAATAGACAACTACTCCRTGCTTTTGTACAAAGCCATAGGAATTTTATTCTTGGACCAGTAGATAACCACAGCACATCTCTCCCAAGTTTCCAACCCCACAACCATTTTTCTTAATTTTGAAACTTTAAAGGAAGAATGCTGCTTTGGCTTCACAATTTTGCTCAACTTGTTAGAACCACGGGAGAATGTTACAATACCAAGCCACATGAAATGGAAACATTTGAACAGACCTTTGGGCTGGATCCCTTGCTTACACCAAGCTGCATTCAACCCATGACTGAAGAGTGTCTGGCTCGGGTAAAAGAGTTTTTTCAGCCTCAAGTCCTGGTGGCCAGMAGGAATGGTTTGGCCTCCCAGTGCAATTAAGGACTGCCTCAAATCTACTCAGAATTGTGTCCCTGACTCAGGAGCTCCTGGGGACTTTCACTTGGAGATAGCTGAAGCCCTACATGCTGTGCTGTGCTTGGGCACCTCRCTGCAATGAGCAGCTCTTTCCTAACACCTTTGGCAGGAGGCTCCCAAATCTGGCTCCGTGGGAGTCACTGCCAGCATAGCAATGCAAGGAGACCACGGTTCCAAGGAACCGTTTCCCCTAAGAGGAAATGAAAAGAGAGACTGAAGGCACTGGCAAGCCATACATTAGACGTTTTGGTTAAAGCTGCTAGACTGCTCTTTGGAAGAACTGCTTTTTGCAGAAAGCTTTGTTCTCCTCCTGCATCCATCTTATTCCCATTATTCATTGCTTCAGCTATAGACAGTGCTTTTAGTTTAACCCTCCAAACTGTTCTTTTCTATCACAAATTTCCATACCACAACAGGGCCTTAAAATACAAAAGAGGTATTTAAGGGGTGTTCTTCCCTTGTAGAGTAGCTGGCTCAGTCGTTGCATTTCAGRAGGACAGGCCAGTTATGAGAACAATATAGGAATGTGCATGGAGAAAATCATGGTTAGCAGGAATCAAAACCAGAGATTCAAGAGAGATGGACTTCCACATAACAAAACTGCATTCTCAAAGCTCTGATACTCTTAGAGAGGAGTTGCTTTTGCAGGCACAGCCCTTGGCCACCTGAGGTATTTCATCTCAGGCTCATTCTTCCTTTGGCTGGGCGAGCAGATCTAGCCATTCCATGGCCYCTCTTCCCTTGAGAGGAGTAGGCAGACACAAGCCAGTATTAGGGCAGGACCCCATGCTGTTGTGCTCACCCTACAACACCACTTCAAATAAAATCCCCCAGGCCTGGATTTGAAAACTCTTTACCACATAAACACTAYAAATACAGAGAGAAGCCAAGAACAGGAGCAGAATGAACCTATGAAACAGATGCAAGGAAAGAGAGATATGATTTCAGCTGAGATGGAGAATTGCTGTGTAGGTAAAGGAAGAATTCACAGATGGCTGGAGCTGTAAGAAACCTCTTGCTCTGAAGCTGTTCATACTGGATAAAGAGAGAAAAKGTTTGGTATGGTAACTGGGCTTCACAAGGACTCAGTAAAAAGTTCTTCTCAGCAGATCAGAGACTCCTCTCATGGAGAGGCACACTGCAGGTGAGCCCTCAGATGATGTTGAAAGTGAGGAAGAGTCTGCCTGCAAACCCTGTTGGAAGTTGCCTGATAAAGTACTGAGAGGCACAAAAAGGCAGGAAGAGCATAAACCCTCCTGCAGGATCAGTGCCCAAGCACTTGCTCAGCCATCCCTGATGGGTTTTGCAGTCTTGGCTGGATCTTTGTGGCCTCTGCTCTGTTGTGATCAGTGCCCCAGCCTGACCAGTCTAAGTGACCTCAGAAGTGTCCCCTTGGTTGCAACCACATCTATAACTCACAGCACAGATGTACCAGTGACTATACAAATCCCTCCAACAGTTACTTTGTCTTCCTTAGCTTTGCATGCTTGGAAACAGCTGAGAAAAACCGACAGAATAATGCCTTYTAAAATGGCTTTTAAGGGTTCTTTTTTGTCAGATTCCTCACCTGCTCTGTCAGGATGTTCTTTTAATGCCTTTCATATTTCCCATGAAAGACCATAAGCTCCCAAAGCCCCAGCATATCTGCCATCTCAGTGCTATCAGGAAAGAGCTGATGAGAAGATGATTGTCAGGGATGATTACAAGGACTTTACAAACACAGGAAAGCATGTTCTGCATTAATTGCTAATCTATTTCAGCCAATTTGGCACCATGACAAATGCAACTGGTTGTATCTAACAAGCCGGGGAATCGAGAATAATTCTGTTTCAGTACAGTATGTCCAGGGAGAAAAATCAACCACTAATCCCAGGTGACTAGTTCCTTTATAAATATATTAGCAACATAATGGAGGGCTTTTTAATGGGATTAAAACCACACAAGCAGACCCCAAGCACCTGCTCTGCTACTCAAAGGGAACATGGTTGACAATAAGATTTAAGGAACTGAATGAGAGGAAAAGGAAAAACCTCTGGCATGGCRCTCTTAAATGACCTTGCTCTGAAAATGAATTGGAACGTGTTGCACACATGAAAAGAAAATCAAATACGCTTAAAGCAATCTCTTTGGGCATGCTCATCACTACTCTCTCCAACTGATCCTCTGTCAAAAGCAGACAAAATAGACAAATCAGGGAGAACTCATCTTTTCATATACTAGGGGCAGATTTTAAAGCCAAAAAGATTTCGCTCACACACTGAGTGAGGGATCATTGTTAAGGATGGCAGAGCCCATATATTGTGACACAACCTTTGTGTTACACCCTCTGCAGAGCTGAAGTAACTCTTCATTCAGAGTACAATTTAACAGCTTGGTGCTGTGGATGTATAAGTGCACAAGAAGGTCTTTGGGTGTGTGTGTGTGTGTGTGTATGGGTTGGACTCTGTGATGTTCATGGCTGGACTAGACAATCTTTAAAGGTCCCTTCCAAACCCACTCATTCTMTATATAAATATATATAAATGTCCATGCAAAAAAGGGACAGCCATGAGGCAGCCATTGGGAATCACCCTGTAGTGGCCAGAGCAAGAGAAGACACGTCTCATTCAGAAATCTTTCTTGATACATTTTACAGAACTGTTAAAACCACAGCTCTAGATTCTATTCATGGTGATACCTGGATTGTCTTTCTTACCATCACTTCAACAGAGAGGTATAAAGATGGCACTGAAACTTACCAATTTTTTTTTAAGTTGATGAAATAATGAAAGACAACTTTATCTGTATAAATGGCACATGCATCACAAAATACAATACTTAGCTGTTTTTTTGAGTCATCATTTGTCTGCAGTTCAAAGGCTTGACACTGAGGCTGGGATTTGGTTCCTCTGGAAGAAACACAGTATGGTACAAAATATAACTGTCAYGGAATACAAGCACTTGCAGTATCTAGCTGCTCTAACAAGGACTATTTAGGCAGCTTAACCTTAACATTACAAAAATCACTCCTGCAGTCCAGATAGAATTTGTGCAGCTCTGAAATTCTGTTGCCTGAGGCCGTTAGTCAGGGTGGCAGAATGMCTTGCAAGAGTATTTGAGCAAATAAAACAAAGTCCATCAGCACATCAAGTCTGAAGGTCCCACACTGCCCGTCTGTGATCCACTGGTACTAACAAAATATCCCCAGTGATTTCAGTGGCTTGGGATCAGACCCACACGTTATTCTTGAACACCTCTTAAACTTTCAGGGCTTGACCTCAGGATGCCCTGGCACCAGTCCAGGTGACACTGTRCTTCCTTTCAGAGAGCTGCATGGAGCACTGACCTTGATCTCCTGTTCCCAGCTCTGCTGAGCCCATCATGGTGGCACAGGAAGAGTTYAAGATACGTATTTCTATCCCTGTGCATTGTTAGCAGGGATGCCAAGACATGTAAGGGTCTAACTGGCCTCAATTTTCACAGCTCTGATGGCAAGTTAACAAGGTTCAATGAACTCTTTCTGTGGATTCTTCATGTAACACCAAATRTTGGCAAGTACCTAACTGTGTCTTCCAAAACAATTTCCAACTGTGTAAGTGCATCACTTCAGCCAAGTAACCTGAGTGTCTTCCTGCCTTTTCTCTGTGGCATGAATCACAGTTATGAAAGCTCCTCATCTTGACTCTAGCGGGTGACAATGCTTCTGTAGTGCCCATCCACAATCCCCTGACACATTTACATTTTACTGATGATAAGCTCTGGCTGCCATGTGCTAAAAATACCGTGACTGTGGAGAGAATTAAGTGTATCTCTAGTGCCTGATTCAGGAGAGCAGTTAATGCTGTGATTAAGTCCACGGCTAGTCAGGACAAGACAGCTTATGTTTAAAGAGAGCTAAGTATGTCCGGTGTACCATCCTATAACATCAACTTCCAGAACTGGGTCTGAATCAAGACTATGGAAGGATATCCTTAAGGACCTAAAAGCCACTACAAACCCAGCTGTCTGGTACTCAAAGGATAAGATGTGCTTTATCACTAAATGTACAAATTTGTGCAATCTAAAATTTATACAATTTTTTTTTAAATCTGAACACAAAGATTACACTGCACACATTTCTCCTCCTAAAAAAAGAATGGAAAAGTTTGCATGAGCTATTGGGAAAGCTGAATAAGACACTGCTGGCAGGACACTCAGAGAGTTATAGGTGCCTATTAGAATCCATACAAAACCAACTAACAAATGCTGGAATTAAAAATGAAGGCTTGCAGGGAGACAGGGGCTTTGAGCAGCACACTATTTCAGATCATCTTACTGAAAGCTTCAAAATGTCATCGGCTTTCAGTCTGAAATGCGTCAGCAATCATTTCATTTTTATCAAAACAAAATCAGGCTGTGGTGAATGACAGCATAAATCTTAAATAGGAAAGATACAGGATGAAAGACCACCAGGGTGGAACATAACTGTAAACCTCTCCATAAAACTGCATTTGAGTTCTGATCATATACACAGGAACTCCTTTAAATGATCCAGCAAGAATCTTAACTCACTGACTTCCAAAGAAAGTGTTACCAATTAAGCGAGAGAAACTTTAACAGTCAATTTTAATTACACTAAGAGATTCACCAATCAATTCCCAGCYCAAGCTGAAGTTTTTACTAGCAACAACTGGAACCAATTTACATGCTTTTATGTTGCGTCTAGACTTTAATAAATGGTCTAAGCACAGAGCAATTCCATGCCAGTATCAAACAGTTCTCATGTACACTGAGAAATGCAACGGGTTCTCTAAAATTCTCCAGTCTTTGTKCCCTGAAACATTCCCCTAAGGAATGGGCACGGAGCTTACCAGCACAGCACGTAAACACCACAGTGGGCATTGCTTACAATGCAGAGCAAGGTAGTGATGCCACAGATTGCTCTGCAGCTCATTGCTTCCATGTCAAAGGCACAAAGTGTGCAGAGCCAGCTCTTCAGGATTAAATGGGATAGCTACTTCACCAGTTCCTACCACTTCTAACCCAAATTCATTAGACCAAAAAATATCTAAACAATATGGAGGCAGCCAGGACAGTTACAATTATTTAACTGAGGGCCCAGAAAGGTACATCAAGGCAATCCTTTGAACACCTACAAACCTTATCTTTGTGTTCTGTCATCCCTTCTCTGGAGCCCTCATGGTCCTGGTTAAGCTGTGGGCTGCTGTGCTGAGGGACTGAGCATCCAGACAGCCCAGCAGCTCTGATACAGGAGGCTGAAGCACCTGGCTGAGAGGGGAAATGTTTAAGCATGGTAGAGCGTGCTGCAGCACACTCAGTAGTGCTCTGGCTGTAGGAGACTCACCATTGCGGCACCACTTTGATCATTGCTGTAGGTCATGGAATCACTCTGAAGCCAAAACAGTCTTGTTAAAAAAATTAAGTTGAATTACCATTTAGGGAGTTCTGTTGCTTTTATTTTTCCTTTCCCTGCCTTCCTTCTTTTTAAACATGCCTGTCAGGAGTGTGAAATTGCATGCATTTATCACTATCCTGCTGAGYAAAGCTCGTTAAATTAGGAAAGACTTATTTAATTAAACAGATTGATAAATATTCCTACACTTATATTCACAGGCCACTGTATATAATTTTAATTTYTAGAAATTGAGAGTTTGCTGTAGCCATGCAGAGCCTCTTGGGATGTTTCCTGCWGGATGATGTCAGATTAATAAACCTCCAGGCAGTCCTGCATGCCAGAGGTCTGGTAAAGGTGGGCATCCTGTCTTCATCAAGCAACACAAGGTTTGACCTGCTACTGTATTTCAGAAAAAAAGCAGCAAACAACTCAGTTTGGCTGCCGCCAGAGGTAACAGCCACGATACCCAASAAGGGCTGGTTTCCATTTTGCAGTAGCAGAGCTCAGGGGTGCAGTGATGGGCAGAGGGAGCCCCACCTCTGGTGGTTCTCCCAGCAGCTGGGCAGAGCCCCAGGATGTGGGGCCACAGCCCTGAGACAGCAGGCACCTGCACACAGGGCTGTGCATTCTCTGGAGGCCACTGCTTTGGCCAGCACATCTTGAGCATTGACTCTGAAGCTATTCGAAATCTGCAACATGAAGTAGGACTCTTCTGTTCAGTACAGTAAAAATCTATTGAAAAAAAGTCTGCTTCAGGGACAGGACAGCRTGGGCAAACAGGACTGAAGGAAGGAAGGGAAGGGAGAAACTAAGAAATGAGGTTACATGTCCAAGATCAGTCAGCAGGCTGGGACCAGAGCTTGGATCAGCACCTGCCAGCCTGGCTCCCGGCTCTGTTCACAGGAGTGGTTTATCCAAAGTGTTGCTCACAACTGCTGCCAGAATGGGCAAAGGAGACACAGACTCAGGCAGCTGAAGTCTTGACTTTTCAAAACGGCCCTGGCTCTCAAGGATTAATTTTACTGAATGGCAATAAYAGCTTGTAAAAACCAAATCAATCCCAATGCACTGCATGTTGCAGGGTGCTGATATGGATGGGGAACTGTAAGCAGTGTTTTTTGCAAAGACAGGGAGCGTTATTCATCGTAGTTGTTTGTGGTGGGCAATTTGGTTGCCTTTCAGGGAACTCACTCTAACATAGGATCCCTGCCAACATAATGAACTGGCCAAAGCATTGTGCTTTTCAAAGTGGAAGCATTTTTTTTTCCTTCTGTCTCCTTCAGAAAACGTACCAAAAACTGGTCAGTCACAGCAATCCCTGTCGCCGAAAATAAATTACTAACAATTATAAACCTTCTGCTTCTTGCACACATCCATAGCACAGAATAATATACAATGTGAAGATTCACAGCCKTTTGAGGAAGCATCGTGATCTCCGGCCCTGACCTTCCGAATGCCATAGGCCAAGGCACTTCACTTTGTGGTCGCTGCGTCCAGCCCAGATCCCGTGGCTGAACTGTAGCAAGTCATTCAGAAACACATTCATCTTGATTTATGGCTACCAGTCCTGATGGGAGAATGYCACACAAAGCAGTTCCTGTCTTGAGCTTCGTGGAATGAATTRCAGAGTTAAACTGGTTCATAGGTTCGAAATGCCTATAACCCAGCAAGATTCTCTCTCCGATTCCAGGCGGAAATAGTGTGTAGGTGGCTTATAAAACTTCCTTTCTACACTGACCCCAAATCTAAGCAAATGGTCASAATCCCTTGTGTTGCTTCAAGGGCTCAATTGTTACTCCGGCCAGCTAGTAATTCATGGAAAAAAATATATCCAGTTCTTCAATCTATGACATAGCTAAGATAAATATGGTGAAAAATTGTGACTATTTACTCAAAATTCTCTCTGCTGAAAGAAATTGTAATACCACTTTTTCAGTGCATTAATTGCTTATGGTTCCCATGCGTGGTTTTTAAATCCCAGRTGTAATTTTGCTTCCAAATACATTCATGGGTAAGGGACTTGTGGGAGTTACAAAGCAGGTRGAGGATATCCTGGCCCCAGTGAGGTTAACAGGAGTTTTGCCAACCTGTATACAGCAGGCCAGTCAATCCCATTTGGCAACATTACCCATTCCAGTACCAGCAGAGGTATGAACTCCAGCACCAAGTGAGCACAGAAAGTTTAGTTGCATAAGGACTTTTCTGTTACATAGCTGTGAATCCCTGTCAAATACAATCTCTGAAATGTTCMAGTTTTATTTAGGAGAGGCTACATAACTCTGCACCCCAATACAGCCCCAAGATGTGGCTGTTGCTGTCTAAGTGCACATGGCTCTGTCTAATAACACATCTCCTCACATCGTTATTTTATACAAGATGTAAAATATTAACCATTTAAATGCCAGAAGATAATTTATTAAGTTACAAGGCCCTTCAGATTCAGTCAATAGTCATTCCATTTCAACATGGGGTGCACCTACCGAACACATATATGCCCCATGGAAGCGTTCTTTAAAATGCAAAGCATTGGCTGCAGCTTCATGTTTACCCTTTCAAGTAATGTAAACCTGAGAATAAATCCACCTGTTGCCCTATCTTCAGTGAGGTCACCAAAAAAACCTCCCTTCTATTTGCAAACAGCTTAGTGGCTACCGAAGAGCAGCCACCAATAAACTTTTTCCAAACAAAGATTAAATCCTGATTAATCACTGAGAAGGGTTAAATCTAAGGACAGTGCCAGCCATTGCAAAGTGAGATTATTCTGTAGCAATTTCTTCCATGCTGGGCTAACTAGAACAAAAGAAGATTTAAAAAACTGTGAAAAATAAAACAAAAGGCTATAAAATTGGAGAAAGAAAATAATAAAAAATAAGATAGACATGGACTCAGGAAATATAAGAATAATGATTTAATCAAATGAAGTATAAATTTAGGTGATAACCTGGGGATGGGAAAAAAGGTCAGGTCTGAAATAAGGCCTTTGAATAGAGTTGAACATTAGTATGCTGTGGTTTTTAAAAAAAAAAAATTAACAGTATATCAAACTGCCAAGGTCCAGTTAGAGATTTGAGAGCACGCAGCTTTCTCTGTGCTAAAATYTTCTGGTTTGAGGGAGAGAAGATGTATTCAAGGAAGCAAATGTTGAAAAAAGAAAGAACTTCTTCCCAAATTCTCCTTGTTGTGAAAACCCAACTTCTTAGTAGGCAAGAGCCAGGATGTTTTTGACCTGGGCTAGCCCAAACCAGAGCTAGGTATGAAGGTTTCCTCTCTCCCCACCCCAGACTTCAGAAATGCCACCTTTAACAAACTATAAGGAATATAAACCAGCACAGATCTTAATGAAAAAACGAAATAACTGTTGTCCTAGTCCAACAGCCTTGAGCTAAATATTCTATGTAAGTAACTCAATAGAATTATGTTTCTTAATCTTATTATTTGATCAGAATCAAAGTTTTTAAAATTTAAAAAAAAAAAAAAAAACAAAAAGCAAACACAAACAAAAGAAAGAGGGGAAAATAGCCCAACACAARTGATCCTCCTGTTGATCAAACACCATGAGCTGAGCTCTGGGTCTTTATGGAAAAAGCAGTTCCATGAGCAATCCTGGGACATTTCTCACTGTGCTGCASCACTGTAAATTGAATTGCTGGTGAACTACACAACACAACGTGGTGTTTGCAAAGCCACTGAGACTTGGCTTTACTACATTCCTGTTACATCAGTAAGCCTGACAATTAAATTCAACAGTAGAAAAGGTAAACTACAGAGTCTTATGGCTTTTTCAGTAGGATTTCCTAAATTAGACTGGCTAACACTGTAGGGGCATGTATGGGATGTTGTTTGCTGGATCAGTTACAGTGACGATCTTTTTTATTACTTGACCATCATGATAAACACATCTGTCTTAGGCACAGACTGTTATTTAAGGATTGGAGAATTATGCCTTTTGCTTGAAGCATTTGCTCAAATGGTGTGTTTTTCTTTGACTTTTTCTTTCTATTTTTGATAAGGTAAGATCAGGAAGAGGACAGTGAAAGAGGGAGACAAAGAAAGATAGAAAAGGAGTGAGGGGGAGAAAGAAAAAGAGGATGAAAGAGAAGGCAAGCAAGTACTAAAGAGAAAAAGAAAGACAAAAAGGAAGAAAGAAAAAGAAAAGAGACAAGCAAAGCAAGCAGCTGGTGCTGAAAGTGAGCAAGACTGTCTCTCTCATTTTCTTCTGTCTTTTAATAAATCATTGTAGCAGCTTTGTGACAGGTCTCTGTTATCCATAATGCCCAAGCAAACAGCTTTTCTTTCAGCCTCTATTCAGTTGGCTGCCAGGGAAGCAGGACTGCAGGCAGGAAACTTCAGTGGCTCAGCCTGCTCYCCTGTAATTCAATTAGAAAAGTAAGCATGAAGTCAATATTCATTGCGCCCGGCCAGAACTGCAGAGCACAATGAAATGATAATGAGAAAGTTCACAAAGGAGACGGGCTTAATGATAAGTTTTTAAAGAGGTGCTGCAGCGGGTGACCCTCTGTACAACTGGCAAACACACACGGGCAYATGGGTCTTTCCCCTCAGGGATTTACTCTCATCCCCACCATCTGTATCCAGGGCAGACGGCTGATTGTGAATCCAAGGGAATCTCGTGATACACCGTCTTAGGTCACCCCATTCAGCTACTTTGCATCTCAGAAGGGAAAGGAGACRTGTTTCTTAAACACCCAGGCCCCAGAGGAACACATACAACTTGCTGGATCACAGGCAATGCAGTTTCAAGCRACGCGGGGCTGTGACTCCCAAGGAAATCATGAGAGAGAACTTCCAACACTTCATGAAAGTGCAGAAGATGAAGAACTGCAGCCTTGTGCTTTCAGAGCAAGGCAGAATTGGGTTCTACAACCATGAGAACTTAGAGCATTTGCATTTTAAACCGATCAGGACTGGGTAAATAAATGCTGGACTCAATTCTGCAGCTCCCTCTCAAAGATATCTCCCACTGGAGAAGGTCTCTACAGGATTTCCTTTCTTCTCCTTTTAGCACTTTGCTGGTGACAATAAAATATGTAGTTATTTATTTTGTAAACATCAGCATATTTAGTTTTAAAAATAATRAATGATTGAAGTAGTAATTAAAAAAACAGCATTGTGTGTGCAAGCCCAGAACTGCCTTGTTCTAATTTTTCTTTGGGATTCAACATTCCAGATATTACTGAATTTGTTCCTTTTAGAATGACTTCTGTGGTAAAGACCGGGGCCCCTCACAAAGAGATTTGGATCTCATTCTTTTCAGTGCTCTACAGAAAGAACCAGTGGCCTCAGCTCTAAGCAGGCAAACATGAGAAACAGAAAGTTTTTTCTTTTCTTCTCCTTTAACAAAAGGGAAATAGGGCACACAGAGCTTATATAAGTTCCCTGAGGTCACACAGGGTGTCAGTGACAGAATCACAAATTGAATTCAGATTCTCAGGCTCTCRGTCTCAGTTCATGTCATATTGTAGTTCAGGGCCCTCCAAACTTTTAATGTAATTTTCAGAAACACGTTATAATTTCCCTACATTAATCTCTCATCCTAATGTGTATCAACATTCCACATATCCCCAACATCTGTAACTGCTAACTAATACGCTGGTAAATAATTAATACAATTCAACAGCAGGATTTTTTTGCAAAATCAGGAGGTATTTTTCAACGCTGCTGATGACAACACCCAATTTTTTACTTCAGAGCCCAACAAAAAGGAAGTCAATTTTGCCATTCTTCCTGACTCAAAAAGCTTCCAACTGCTAATAATAGAAGTGAATTGCTTCATCTGCAGTAGGAAGCACTTCATGTCCTATTGGGCCATTTCTTCAGCTGCTACAAACCCACAGAGCTTCACTGGAGGCAGTTTGGCTTTGTCAAGTCACACGAGCTGRGGGCAGATGTGTTTGTGTTTCGCTGCCCACTGAATCCCTTCAAACTGATCCAATCTCTGCATCTCCAAGGGAAGATGGAGCACTYCCCACAGCTGAAGCTATACCCAGGGATAGAACAGGTAGAACAGGTTGGCTGGATGCCTCTTATGGCAGTCACTCTTCTCCAGAAATCCCCATGGAAGAATGCAGAGGTAAACACCAGAAGTGGCAAGCCTGTCCCAACAAGCTTTGCCAGTATCCTGGACTAAAAACCCACCCCTCTGGAACATTACATGGGATAGCAGCAAAGCATCTTGGAAGAAGCTGCTTTCTTCCAACACTGACCAAGAGATGTGAAAAAAGAAAAMAGTTTTATCACTAAAGCTGCACACRCTTACAGCTGTTTCTGCTGTTCACAGTTCACAACAATYTTCTTGCCCCAACAGCAATTGGTTGGCTTTTGCCAGTATTTTGAAGGGTTAGAGATTCTTGGTGGACACAAACTGCTTCTCCTGGCAGAAGAGATCTGATGCACAAAACAGATCAGAAGAGAACAGATGTACATTCATGTCTATAAGGAATTTTGTCAATGAAGGGCCAGATCCCAGGGCTTTTCCTTTTGGCTACTGTACAGCTGCCTAAGAAACCAGAGAAAAAGGGGTAGGATAGACACATTTTTCCTATATGTTTATGTTAATTTTTACTATTATGTAGAAGACCAGATAAGGAATAGAAGTCACTTTAGATTTCTATACATAGCATAATTATACTCGCCCTATGTTTTACCAGGCATATAGACACCAATTTTCACAACCAAATGTAAATTTTGGGTACTCTCCAGAGGCCCAATATACAAGATGAAGCCCTCATTCCTCTGAACAACTGGAGGTCAAATGTCCCTGTGTCACTCCTGCATGTAGCTGGTMGAAGTAAACACAAAAACTTCCCGTTTCTTATTTTAGAGGCAGCACTCTCACTGTTATGTAAGGAGAGCAAAATCTGTTGAGCTCAGGGATTCAGAGCCATCATCTTCATCCACTAAACAGCCTTTGCCTCTCAGTGACAGCCCTGGGAAGTTCACAAGACACTGCAGGAATCTCTCTCCCCTCAGTTATCACTCATCCATGTCAGAYCCCACAATCCTGTTTTATGCCCTGTGCTTTGACGGGGGACGTTGTCTGCACAATATCCTCAGATGAGAATTGGGTTTTGCTGGAGACTTTAATGCATGTAATTGGCACCTGCTTTTCTGGAGTATTTCTATCACCTTTCAAAGATAGAGGCAGCCAAATCTCTCCTCCACTCATCAAGGAAATGCTTAAAGCATCAAGTGGGGAATTCCAGCCCAGCTTAGAGATGGTACTTACTTTACATTTTCTCAAGCAGCAAGGTAATGTGGGGCAAGAACTATCACAGTGTTTATTTTGAGTTCCCTGGTGAGAAAAACATTTTACACTTGTCCTGTATGGCTGAAGCTTCCCTCCCCTCCTGGGGAGCTCAGGCTATCTCTGCCACTCATGCAGTTGCTGACACTTGACTCGGCTCATCCCCACTGAATTCACATTTAAAGTCAGTTATCCTAGGCCAGGCTCTAACCTCCATCAGCATGAGGTAAAATCACGTTCTTTTGTCCCCCTAAGTCATAGTGCTCATCACAGATGAACTCAAAACACGTAAGTTCAAGTTAAAGAAAAATACTCAGTAAAGAGTAAAATCCTTCTCAAAGTTCTGCATCTTTCTCATTCCTGATGTATTGATTTCAGTCCTGAACAAAGTAATCTCAAAATGCAAGAAGTGAGAAAARTATATTCAAAAGGGAAAAGGTGGTCCTGTAATTAAGTGATTAGCCTGACYAGGGTTTAATTTCAAACACTGACAGACATAAGACTCCTTTGTATGCATGGGCAGGCAGAGCTGTGAGCTCTCTTCACTGTGCCATTTTAAGAATAAATGGGAGTTGATAACACTTTTCTCCCATTCTTTGCTTTGATTGTCTGTGTTTAGAGGCAGATGTTTTTTATTTGATCAGCAAGTAGCTTGCACAACAGCCTTCTCATCTTCTGAGAGATCTCTGCACTGTGATACACCTTTTATTTGAGCACTGCAGAACACACCCACATGACAAGGAATACAATGCACCTCTAGGCTGCACGCAACCTTCCAGCAAAAGTGATTGAATTTGGAGGTGGAGACAAGATGGTCTAGGTAAAAGTTACAGTCAAAGACCTACAAAATTGAATGCTGAAGTCAATCCAGCAGGAAAATTACAGAAACACAGAATGAAGAGTGTATTTATGTTATTAATAATAAAGGTACAGCAACCAGTGAGCCCAGAGCTATGCAATTACAGGGAGACATGCAGTGTACACAATCAGGAATCCTTATCAGATTGTTTGGTCTATCTTTTCCATTTAAAAGTGATGTTTAAACTGTGTTTATAGACAAAGGAACTGATCAATGAACCTGTCATTTGGCCATGGGTAACAAGGAAAAAAGTAATCAGGTGATGAAAATATTGCTAGTTCTCCATTTGAGGAATTAAATGAAGATACTTCAAAAAGCTTTTGAGAAAACTTTGACCCATGCATCAGCAAAGTCAAATGCTACAGCTTTGGAAAATTCTCAAAAAGAAACATCTCTAAAGTTATTCAGAAATGAGATTTTCCGAAGGTAAAATAACTGGAAAAAAACAAAACCAAAGATTTACTATTATTTAAGCTTTTCAGCTACTTCTAAAGAAAATAAACTTGGAGTTAAACAAAAACTTTGCTGTTTTTCTACACAATAAATAACAGTAACATTACACCTACTAAACAGGAATCAGCTGGATAAACAGTTTACCTGCCTCTGACAGCAACAACTACAGAAAGAATTYCTGGGCAACTCTATTCAAAAGAGGAATAGCCCAAGTCATGGTAATCATTGTATCTCAATGTGTAATAAATGTGATGCAGTACGTATGAGGAAAAAATACTTTAAAAATTCATCATCTTGACCAAYCTTCACATTTTATACTTGGAAAAGGTGATAATCACCACACTCTTCTCCTGCTTGCCATTTTAAGCTTGTCCARTTGTTGCTATCATAAGCCCTTGATGCAAAATTTAACTGCCTTCAGCYAGGTAATCTCAGTTCATTCATTTCTGAAACATGGGTGTCTGATTTTYCACATTCATTCCCTTCACCCACAAATAGGCAATCTGAAAAAACTTYGCATATTGGAAACAAACCCCTGTCTCTGTCATGTAGTCCCCCTGGATTCTTTGATTCATTTCCATAAACTAAATCTRAAGAGTTCATGGGCCTCACATCAACCAAGCAAGTGAAGAAGATAAAAAAAATCAATCAATCATATTCACAGTATAATTCTCTGCAAAGTTAAGCTCTAACAACTCCATGATCAAACAATYTGCAGTTGTGAACAGTAAGAAATGGGAGCCTTTGAAATATGTCAACAMGGCAGAAATGTATCTCCCCCTACTCTCGTCCTTCCTGCCAGCTCAGCATATGTAAAGTTTTAGGTAGGGCATGTTCAAGTTGTTCCCACAATATATAACTGAAAAATGTATGCTGCGGAACAGAGGCACGTGGAATAAATATTTTATGTGCTCAAGAGCTTAGAAATGGATTGTAGGCTTCATGTGTATTACAGACTYGTGACAGCATAGCTGGATCCATCAGGTGCACGAGAAGAAATGATCCTGATGCACACAGATGGGTCTCAGGAGCTGCCCCTGCAGCCTTATTTAYAGCAGCCAAGCCGCTCGTGTTCTGGTTCTGCTCTTGACAAAAGGATATATGACCAACTCTGCTAAYGGGGCTGCAGCTACAGCAGAACATCAGCTGTACAGCATATGATATCTGCCACTGAGAGAAATCACCCAGCACAAATCTGGCATGAGACCTAGGGATGGAGCCTGGATGYGCAGGGATTACTTCCATTACTCTATAAAGCAGTACGCTATGAAAAATGAAAAGGCCTTGACTCTACCTTGGCCCAGATTTTCTGCTGTCATCCTCATCAAAGCAACCAAAATGAAAAAACKTCTTCCTTCAGACTTGGATACTAATGGGTTTCACCCTACTTTGAGAACAGCTTTGTTTAGTAAACAAGTCCCTCGAAATAACAAACTTGCTTCCTCTCACACCTTTATCACTCCAGTAGTCACTTGTCCTTTAGAGGATTTGCAATAGGAACTGAATGCTGAATTCCTCTTCACGCTTCTTTGAACCAGATCCCCAGCTAATACAAACTAACTCAACACCCATGTCACAAAATATTCCCACACTTGTGCCAGCTGAAGATACAGCATTTGTTTGCCAATGCGGGTGTTTCTCTACAGTAACACTAATTCTGGTCCAAGTAATTCCTAACATTATGGTCATTTCCCACACTACCAGGCACAAAAGGGAGAGAGTAGTCATGAGGAGCAAATCTTTTGTGATTCTCTAGAACATGTGCATGTAACTAATATAAGATCAACAGAAAAAAAAATTACAGGGATATGGCCATGAATACATCCTATAATTATCTTTACCTGCTGCTTTGGGGCAGACTTTACTGTTAATTTCCCTCAGATGCTCTCCTGCCTCCTTYCTCACACCCTGAGTGCTGTCAGTTTGCTGTCAGCTTTACAGTATCAGGCGTGTGATCTCTCCGTGGGTACCCTGCTCAGTGTCATTTAAACTGGCCAATCTGCAAGGCCACCAAGGTCAAGGAACTATCAGGAGTAAGGTTTCTTAAGTGCAACGTGTGAGTCACCATCTGACACTGTTTATAGATAGACTTAGCCTCTTATTGACCACAAGATAGAAGTTAAAAGCATTGCTTCGGGAGTTCAAATGTGTTAACCTCYGAAGTGATGTTTGAATTAGGGTTATAAAGGGCCTAAAGTTTTGATCAGAGGCTTGGAGAATAAAAAGGATTTGGAAAAATTTTAGAGCAGGATCAGAGTAGTTACACTGAGTGTGCCAACTACTATATTATTGTTGATTTAATTGAGTCCATCTATCAGGTCTGTGCATTATGTGATCCAGTTCCAAAGATGTTTTCCTGCCGCAGCTGACAAAATACAGACTATACACTTCAAATGCAGTTGTCGGTCTTTAAAACAGGCAGTTACAAAACACGCTGGCTGCTCCAGCAATCAATAATGGGAAGGGCAGTGTACGTTGGACTAACTCCCAAACAATTAAATACTTGCCAGTGTAAAGTAAAAAACTACGCGAGGCCAGGCCAAGAGCTTGTTCACTGTTTGGCAGCTCMCAGCATTACAAACACGGATGGTTTAATAATCGGGGAAAATTAACAAAGCTGGAACTGCAAAAACATTTTCTGAGAGGTTTTCTGATGAACACACTGAAAAGGTAACAAATACACCTTCCCTTGAATTGTATCCACATGACACCTGGAATTCCTGATGCAGTTTTCCTGGAAGCTGACTCACAAAGGAGGAGGTTAGATCCCTGTCATGGATTGCATATACAGACTRTGAAGACACCTCACCACCTTCAGCAAAAGAAGAAATGCCTCTTACCCAGAGAAGAGGCACTTAACAGCTTAAATATTTTGGAACACTGGCCTTGAACTGAGAGTGAACAATCCAGCCCAGCCCTGAGAAGAGGAGAAGGAAAGTGTAATGTAAGAGTGCAGCAAAGGCCAGTTTTTCCCTAAGGGACTGAGCATGATGACASAGCCAGGGATGGGCCAGAGAGCTGAGCAGGGCAGATCCAGGGTGGCAGCCCAGGGTCAGCCCAGAGCCAGGACCACCAGCCAAGAACACAGAGGGCTGAGGCCAGCCCAGACTGCAGGTAAGGCCTGGCACAGCAGTGCCTGTGGCCAGCGAGGGCAGGGCTGTGACACCGCTGAATAGCAGCGTCCTACATGGGGGCAACAAGTGACAGCCCCAGCCTGGCTGAACTGCAGCCCTGAGCCATGTACTGGAATGTTAATGGAAGCCTCAGGAGAGGCAGGCAGGGCCAATAAGGCCTATTCATGCAATTTTTTTCCTTAAGAATTTCACCATTCTTCAAAAAGAAATTTCGTCTCTACCCATGACTTGATTTTATAAGAACAAAATGTTAAATATGTAGATGATGTTGATGCTTTGAGCACTATTACTGCAGAATCACAGAAAATGCTGAGTTGGAAGAGACCCACAAGGATCATCGAGACCAACTCTTAGCCCTRTGCAGGACACCCCAGGAGTCCCATCATCTGCCTGGGAGCATTTTTCAAATGCTTCTGGACTCTGTCAGTCTTGATGTTGTGACCACTGCCCTGGGGAGCCTGTTCCAGTGGCCAACCACCCTCCGGGTGAAGAACCTTTTCCTAATACTCAGCCTAAACCTCCCCTGAGCACAACTTCAGGCCATTCCCACAGGTCCTGTCACTGGTCACCACAGAGAAGAGAGCAGTGCCTGGCCCTATGAATCTTTCCACACTTATGATTTGTCTTATAAATACAGAAAAGAGACAGAAAGAGTATGAAAATGGCAGAGAAGCACTGGTAGAAACATTCATGCTCTATGCTGCTTCATTCYTTACTGTGTAACATGCAGGTATTCAGTTGTTTCCCTCAGTCTCCCTTGTTCAGACAAGGGCTTGGCATATCCCTGCTCTGTTCCAGGAGGGGTAAACAAACTGGATGGATGATGCCTCAGAGATGCCATGGAGTCACTCAATGATTATTGTCCCTGTGGCCAGAAAGAGACACCCTAACTGGAATTACAGAGCAGTCCTGAGAGAAATAGGCCCTGTGGGCTGTTCTTTCTCTGAACTTGTGCTAACAGCTACAGCCTCACTGTAAATCTTCTCAGTGTTTCAGAATGTGGAAAATACAGTAGAGTTTTGTATTATTTCTTTGAAACATAACAGGAAATGCTAWTACCCTTGCCTTAAAGGTCTTTTATAATGCTCCTGTCACACATAAGCACACACAAACCTCTGAACTGGATTTGTCTTCAAAGACATTTCTCTTTCCAAAGATGGCGCATGTCAGAGACAATGAACATTACTAAAAATCAAATACTCTAGTGCCTAAATTAATATGGAAGAGGTTGGCTTCTTTACCTCTCCTCTCACCCACCACTCTTTGGCACTTTTTTTTTGTTGTTGTTTTCCTTTATCTTTTTGTGTCTTGCTTCCTTGATTGTGGAACAGGAAATKAACATGGGAGTAACTAGATACAGAAATGCCTATTATACCTATTAGTTTTCATGCCTCTGGTAAAACATGGTACTGTGTGATTTCTAGGCATGTACAGGGAAAGAGSAAAGAAAGCAAAGCTATCAAGCAAGCATCATTCTTAATTCACCAAAGTCATTTCAGAGTGCCACAGAACATTGTTCCCTTTCTGTAACCCTGCAATAAAATGTATGTCAAATCTCTGCAGGCCAGACCCCAAACAATTCAAGTTCAAGGCCATGCAACTCTTCCATCTCCCACTCAGCTATCAGTCATAGAATGTCCCACRCATGATGTTTAAACAAATTGTCAAAGCATGGTCTTCTGTAGCACCAAAGTCTTGGACTGATGAAAGAAAAAACTTTGACTGATGTCAGTCAAACGAGGGAGTCCTAGAGAGAACACCATAGGTATAGCCCAGATAAAATCCCAGTCAACAGTAAAGGAAAAAGGCAGTGGCAGGCTGTAAGTGGCATTTGCTTCAGAAGTGTCAGACGGTGGATTCTTGAGCTTAGTCCTGCAGCTGTACAGGTGAAGCATGTGAGGACCATGGCCTGCCTAAGGAACTTTGACCATCTCACTAGAACATAAAACCAGTGTTAGCTTCCTTTTTCACCTTTMATTTTTATTCAGAGGAAAAAGACAGGCTGTTAGAAAATTGTTTGGACATAATAGTGTGCAGCAGAAGATGCAAAATTTTACTCAGTGCTTTATAAGGTAATGCACTGATTTTCAGTCCAGTGTAATTCAAACTGCCTGCTGGCAAACAGTCTGACTCAAACCCTGGGAAAATGAGACCAGCACTATGTGCCCTGTAATAGAAAATCAAAATATACTTCTGGAGGCTAATTCTGACCCCAAAGGCTTTTTTTGAGCTCTCCCATAATGCTAATATTTTTTTTCTAAGCCAGGACCATTTTAGATGGACATACAACCTCATCAGCAATTTGCTGCTATTCAGAGGACTCACAATATCTCACTGACATTAAAAGGGATACTTCAGCTGAMTATCTATCCTATCAGGAAACAGCAAATATTTAGAGGAGAAACCTCACATCCTGATCATTACCCATTTGCAGAAAATATGTTAAAAATCAGAAAGAAAAATTTGGTCTTGAAAATTTTAAAAAGTGSAATCTTGACTTTGCATATTTTAAGAGCAGATGAAAACATTAGTTGSTTGACTTAAGGTAATATTTTAACCAGAAAGCACAAGAAGAGAAACATCCTAATTGACTGGACATCCAGCTGTGGACTTAAAATAGAAATTTAAAAAGTCACATTTTTCATGTTACTAAGTTCAGTACTGTCTAGTCTTTGAAGAAATGGATTGGCTCAGCAGAGTGAGCTGGAGCACTCAGCATTCACACGGGAACTCTCTTCTGCTGTCAAGCGGCCCAAAAGCAGGSCTGTGAGACTGACCATGTCCTGGCTGCTCAATATTAAACATATCTGCTCAGGCCACCTTCACGCTTGAAGGAGTGGTTTGAAGAAGATGAAGCTTCTCAAACTCTTTGTGGCTGATTTGTTCTGTTTAAAAACATCTTTGCCTTTACTGGCGAGATTTTCAAAGCTGAGGAAAGAATCTGTGGGCTGGAGTCATTCCAATTGAGTAGTAATTAAACCCTCTTTTCCTAAAGGCCCAGTCTAACTCTTAATGAAATAAGCAGCATAGCTCTCATTGTGTGCTAGAGAGGGAGAATCCAATTCCATCAATTTAGGGTTCTTCACAGGAATGCTCCTAACTGAACGAGACAGCGGCAGATAGAAATCAAAGTAGAGCAAAGTGTTTCAAATTATTACTTCCAGCACAGTGATTAGCCTGTTATGTTTTCCACTATCAGTCCCTTAATGGAAACTCCAAAATCCGTACCCACTGTGTGTTACATTGCCATTCTGCACTCACACCAACCACCACCCTCGCTGACTTCTAGGTAACACCCACCTCATAGCCACATGCTTTAAACCTCTGCAGTGCCCAGTGTTACAGGGATCCTGAAATGAGGCCCTGCTAGCACTGACTTTTCCATCCTCCAGGCCTTTACCCTACCCACTGAACTCTCCCCCGTTTCCCTGCTGCCTCATGACTCACCGCTGGGCCACGCTGCCTGTGCAATGAGAGGAACCAATCTCCAGCTGTCGGGTCCCCAAACCCCCCTCAATCCAAAGCAGTACAGTAGCAGTGTTCTAAAATTCAGCTGAACTCGCAGGGCCTCTGGCTTCTCTTAGAACCAATACTCWTTGGAAAAAATGCTGATTTGGTGAAATCAAGACATTCCGCAGAATCATTTTTACGTCTTATTTCTTTATGGGGGAAAAAACCCAAGAAATGTTTCAACTTGAAACCTCTTTCATTTCCTGACAGCTCATCTATCCAGCACATTGACAGCTCATCAGGTAGAGAGAGGCATCCAGCATCTGCACTTTATTACCCAGATGGAGCCATGGGACCTCAGGCTTCCAGCTGATCWCTGGAAAGCTCTGTAGTAAGACAGCATTTATCTCAATTTAGAAATGTCAGGGACAAGGTTCTTCAGAGAGAAAAATCGATGCAGCCCAATGGAAATTGGCAAGTGCCAGGGCATTTGCAGAAGCTGCAGATTTGGCCCTTGTTTTGTAATGTTTGATTAAAAGAGACTTCCAYATCCCAAACACAACACTGCCAAAGTTGAACATCAACTGCATGAACAGCTATGTGGCAGGATGTGGAAAACTACTTTGTGTTAATGATTCAGTGCTCTGATCAATATTCTACAGCATCCCCATGAACAAGTTAGTGTTTCACARAAGACAACACAGTGGAAGCACCAAGAGTGGAATCTCTAGGTCACTGCCRGGTTTCGTGCTGCTACAGTCCCCTCCTGCAAGCATTTGGAAGGCTATACGACGAAAAATAATGATAATAATTGCAAAAAATACATGCTCAAGAATCACACTGCTCCATGAAATGGAGCATCTGCTCACATGAGTGTTGCTGTTTGGAAGATGAGAGCCAAACAACCCCAATGAATCTCTTCAATCACTGTATGGTTGTTTATATCATATTAGGTAGGACATGATCATATGTCTGACCCTCATTCGGTATTTTTAAAATATGCAAAATGGTGTATAAATCCCATTATTAAAGCCATTGCAGAGTGTTTGATAGCTGTAGGGTTTCTTTATAAATTATAAGTTTACTATGTGACCAAAATATAACAGTGTTTTATGATTTTTTATTCAGTTGCCAGGAAAATCAATTGGCAATGCTTGTCTAATTGTCTGCCTTTGCAACCAGGTTTCCAAGCATTTCTCTATTGAAACCTTTCTGCCTGCCTTCCTTGGAATTCTGTGATGCTTTGCTGATAGGCCAGAAGGGTTTCCACCTTGAACAGCCTGTCCCCTCTATGATTATAAACATCAGTTGCTCTCTCCATGGGGGCTTCACCGAGGCACCCACTCAAGGGCTGAAAGTGCCAAACCCAAACTCACGGTGGCCACAGATGTAAACAGACACCCTGTGCTTGCCCACCAGTCACATCTGATTTTCCCTATTCATTTTCCAAATCCCACAAGCCWGTTCTGGGTGTCTGATCAGTTAGTCTGTTCCTCCTTAGTTTAGGAGGTCTGGAAAAGAATTATGAATAATAGAGACATAATTCAATAACACGAGTGTGGGAAATATCTTTGGCACTGTCAAAACCACCTGTTAAAATGAATATATTTAACTAAACCTTCTCTCTCTTGATAGGGTGAAATACTAAGCACTTTATCCCAAAGGATTTTTCTGCTTTCTGGTTTTTTTCTGGATAAATTTTTGATTCGACTATTTAAAGATGGTTTTGAACTGTTTCTGACTGTAAAGTACTACCTAATTTTTCATCCCAAAGACAGGAAGTATTCCACTCCAGAAACATCTTCTGCTTGTGTGTTGTTGGAAATTGAAAAGGGTTAAATATCTGGGCCAGAGGGCTTGTCCAGCATAGGCCCAACAAGTCAGCAAAGTCCAATTTTTTTTTTAATATTATTTTACACAGGCAATACAGGAAGACACTAATAAAAGAAAAACAATTAAATTACTCTCACAGTGTAGGAATAGAGACGCTTATGAAGGCAATTGTGACTTAAAGTTCAGAGCCCAAGTTCTTAATTCTGAAACTAGGAGACAGTTGGGGGAGAAGGGACATCTGTTCCTAGAACAAAAGGCCAAGAGGAACAGGATAGAGGGAGTTCAGCTTATTGCTGCAGCTCCTCCTGAGCTGCCACATAAGTTTCTTTTAACTTGATGTGATTTTCAGCTCTCTTCGGAAGATGCATTTAACACTGTGCTTGTTCTACTTACTGCCACTACTAAACCCTTTTATTCCTCTGTAGGGAAAGCTCACTCACTGGATCTGTATATTCCTTCTCCTATCTCCTTCCCTCCCATCTGACCCTCAAAGCCAAGACATGAAGTTACATTTCTCTATTTCTTCCATCAGCTATTGTGGTATGAGAGTTCCACTAAGACATGGGCATGTTCCAAAAATAACATTCGAATAAGGACTTCTGTGTTTTTAAGACCTGACCCAAAATATTTATTTATCCAGAAGTTGAAATTCTCACGAGCAATGGGTGAAATTCTGAGGAGAGGAGATCTGCAGCAAGCCTGGACAGAACTCCGAATCCCAGGGCAACAAGTTTTATAATGGAGGCAATGAAAGATAAGCCATAAATGAAGAGTCAGCAGAAATACACATATTAACACAATTTCATAACTTGCATCAGTTACTTTTATATTAGAAATGAGAATGAAAGCATAGATACACTTAAACTATAATAGAGATTCCTACAAATCCTGGAATGACTTGCTACTGACAGGGAAGTAATGGATAGCTCACAGCAAACAGGAGATTCACAGCTTCCCAGGAGGCTTATTCCTCCYCACCCTCCCCCCCACTGCAGGATACAAATAATTCCCATTGACTTTAGTGTCTTTCCTGCCGTGAAGGACTAGGAATTTATTGGCTTCAGTGGGATTTCACGAATTACTTGCACGAGGAAAATGAAACACTAAAGAAACAAATTAAGAATGACTCTGCTTCTGAAATCGATTTCAAATATTTCTCTATATGTCAGCTGGGAAAAAAAAAAGAGTCAGCTCAAACATCCCCAGCTATAGAAACTAAAAATTCTAACAACATTAATCAACAAATGTATATGGTCGGGGTAGAGCAGAAGTAGCAACAAAGGCCATAAGAAGCTGAAAGGTTTCTTATGGAAGAAGTTCTCTGTGAAGCATTTGTCTCCTGATGAGGTCTCACCAGCCAGCTGCCAAGATGCCTTCACCCTGCAGATGTGACAGGATTCCCTCACTAACACTGTGTAGTCATCTCTGGCTGTGTGCTTTGTTTCATTTACCACTGAAGAGCAATTACATCCAAAAATCAACATAAATAATAGGCTCTACTTTTTGGCAGTTGTGTGCCTAAATTCCCATGCTGCCCATCTGTATCACTTATCTCACAGAATATCTGGTGCAGAAGAAGAGAAGGAAGAAAAGTTCTTCTTTGAGAACTGCACTTGGAGAAAATTCATTGCTTTGGAGAGACACAAAGGCTAATATTTAATCTGGAGAAGCAGCAGATGGACAATCACACAGCTGTCAGCCTACCTAGTCAGSCGTATCACATTTCCACAGCAGGAAAGTGCTCTCAAGAAAGCAGTGAATTGTGCATGTTTGGCAGCCAAGTGAGTGAGCACAGAACTGCTGTGCATTTCTTCCCACCTCCTCACAGCCATCTAGCTGGGACAACTCCCAGTGACAGGAACCAGTGCCAGAGAATCTGCCCCAGCGTAGCAACCRCTGTGGAAGGAGACCCTGCCGCAATCGCCGCTGGTATGGCAGCACTGAAGGAATCACTCCTGCAAAGGGGAATCAATGAATTACTCTCAGACATCCCAGGAAGTCTCCCACTGATGCTGTGAAGCTTTTGGGGRAAAAAAAAAMCAACAAAAAGCAGGGATTTCCACAAAAGAAACACAAAATTCGAAGCAATGTATTTGCTAGAAGTGATTTGCCTTTGCTGTTGAAGGAAGTGTGGACAGCCTGTATGACCAAGTAATACAAGTTCTGCTGGTAGGGGATGAAGTAAAGATGTAGTTTAGTAAAGGATTTAGAAGGAAGCAGGGRAAAAAGGGGAGGCTTCAATCTATATTCACCTTTCTTTTTTTCCCCCCAAACAGCTGCCATTCAGCCATTCCCTAAAGCTCAAAAATGAAGGATCCTTCCAGAGTATTTTCATGGGCCCTGAGGCCAGGCAGTTGCTAAATCTGGATGAATCAAGAGCATCCACTAAGGAAGAAACAACAGCAGGAAGCATGGAAATCATCTCAGACTTTCCTTGGCTTTACTGACTTAYCAGGGAGACCCCCACCTACACATTTAATGGGGTCAGAGCCATAACCCGAGGCTATAGGATACATAGATTCCTGATCATTCCCGTACAGTAAGGAGGTACATTTCCAGTTAAACTCACAAACAATGCTGAATAGCTACAGAAGATTAACAGGACCTCCCACTTCATGGAAACAGTGACTGTTTACATAATATGTAATGACAGTAAATCATAACAAATCCTAGGAGAAAACTCCAGTGAGAGATAAAAGAACATGACCTTCTGATTTTTCTTTTTTTCTCAGTCTTACAATCCATGTCTTTATTCCCCCAACCTGTAGGCAGTTTTTGCAAATGCTTAATTTTCAGATGATCATTAGCCTAGTTAGGGGCAAAAAAAAAAAAAAAAAGTGAATTCATAAGAGAATGTCCTTTTCCCCTTTGCTTAAGCCGCGCCTGATGTGGCAGGACAACTTGAGCTCCCTACCACTGCGGTATCAAAAATGCAATTGTTCCACTTGGCAAGGTTAAACAATTAGCATTCTAAATTCAGGGCTGCTATTGAGTAGCACCATTATTGATCTCCATTACTGGAGGCCAGCTGAGGAGCAGAYCCTGCCTAAGGTGATGAGGAGTTTGCAATTTGCAAAGGAACCTTCAAACAAACTTCAATGGGGTGGGGGTAGATGTGTATGGGTGGATTTGCAACAGGACAACTGGTTTCTGAAACTCATCAGCCACTTGAATTTTATTTCTGAAGAATGTTCTGCATAAAAAATTCTCATGCTATCATTTGCTATATTCTAGCATAACATAGCTTTTGCAAGACTAACAGACTTTATTACTTTTCCCCTGAGAACTCCTCCACTCTTTTTTTGTGCATGCTCATGTGAGCAGATCCATAATTACACAACCAGAACTCAGATTTGCTTAAAATGAACCAGTCTAGTTTTTATTCCCTGACAGGACACTTCTGTGGGAAAAAAAAAAAAAAAAAAAAAAAAAAAAAAAAAAAAAAAAAAAAAAAAAAAAAAAAAGCCTATTTCCTGCAAAGACAACAGCGTCAAGGCAAGAAAAATTAAAAAGAAAATGTGTTTCTCTTCATATGTTATATTTACTTGTGCTGCAGTTGCATCAGGAGGCTTAACACGCCAGGCCTGAAAGCCAGTCTGCTAGGTGTGGTACCAACATGTGGGAAACCAAACAGAATCTACTCCTGGGGCTTTCCACCAGAATGTGTTTTCATTACRTTACAACACAGGACTTTTAAATGAAGGAATTCAGAGAATGACAGTTATTGAGTGGCTTGGAAAGTATTTTAAAGATCATCTGGTTCCAACSCCATTGCCATGGGCRGAGACACCTTCCACTAGAGCTCAGAGCTCTACCCACTGTGGCCTTGGACACTTCTAGGGATGARGCAGCCACAACTTCTYTKGGCARCCTGTGCCAGGGCCTCACCACCCTCACAAGGAAGAATTTGTCCCTGATATGTAATCCAAACCTACTCACCATCAGTTTGAACCCATTGCCCCTTGCCCTGTCACTACACGCTCTTGTAGTGGTCCAGGCTCTTGAATTGCCGGTAGCAGATGTGCAAGGCTTGGCACAAAAGGCCTGTCTGCATGCCAGGGGTTGCAGGAATGCAAACCCTTCCAGTGCCAGAGGAGTGGATGCAATCCTGGGAGTGCCATCCGCAGCCTTCTCCCAGCCCGAGGGTCCAACACAGCTGGAGTGTTCTCCTGCAGAGTCTGCCCACCTGGGCAGGGGTCAGGAGAGACTTCTGGCTACTCTTTCTGTATCATCAGTGATTTAATCATCCAACAAAGAAAGAAACTTCAAAACAAGGACTCTCACATGTGAATCAGTACATTTCAGGACTTGCCCAGCTCCCATTCATGAGGCAGCTAAAAAATCTCGTGGAAAAGGACCATGCGTCCTTGTGCTCTGGAGTGTGGGCTACAGCAACTAATAATAGATGAAGGTTTACATGTTTTTCTTGTGTTTCTGCTGGGGCTGTTGTGTCATTAATTCAGCTAGTGCCTGGCTACTTATGTTAAACATTCCCTTTGTGGCTTTCTTGAAATCTTACATTTTGCATGTGACCACACGCAAATGTAAATGTGTATTTTTATGGTCCTGTAATCTTGGTGCTTTTAAATCCCAGTTGCCTGAAGGCATACAGGGAGCTGAAGCAGAAAAGCTTGGTCAGTTTGTGATCATTTAGAGCTAGTTTATTTGCTCTTTCTGAGTGGATTCAGTTCCTGTAGAGGTTTTTGCCTTTAGTATAATAGAGTAAAGATAAGATCTAGAAACCTAATTAACCCTGCAGGGCCTGCGAACAAGGCTCATTAGAAAACAGTCAAACACATTTATGCTTAAATACCTTATTTACAGGAATTCATAAGATATTTCTGAACAGCAGATATACAATGGCACACACTCACCCCTTTAACCACTGCAGCCATTCCCTTAAACACAGCTGAAAAATGCACCAAGCTGGAACTCAAAGTCATTTGGATTTCACAGGCAAATAGSCTGTACTTTGAAAGACTACTCAGAATTAATGAAAACCCTGTCTGCAGAACCCTGTAAGATACAGCGTCCTTTCACCTGCACCCCAACACCAGTGCAAATGTCCCACAAAACCAGTGTCATTGCAGCCCACATCCTGCTCAGTAAACACCACTCTGAAGCAATTTCTCTGGGGACTTTCCCATCTGTCCAAGGCAGTGACAATTAGATGCATGTGATCACAGGCATCTCTGGGGACTTCTGGAAAGACTTCATAAGGACTCAGAATGAGGTTATTAAAAACCTCATTCTGAAGTTGCTTCACATCTCTGTAAATATCCTGGGTCACACAGCAACAACATGGATTCTAGTACTCTGTGCCCATGAATATACATGTACTTGTTGTGCAAGTTCCAGTTSTATTCCCAGCAACTCTGAATTCTCCTTCTTTCCTAACCCTTCATTCCTTCTACCCCTGCCCCTCATCAAGAGATACCAAAAAAGCTAAACCAAGACAGATCTCTGGAAATATCTGATATGTTGGTGCATTAGTGGGTTCAGCTCTACCTATATGTCATGTATGTAGTGGCTTAAAAGMCAGAAGAATTAGTTATTCCTGCTCCTCATGACATCTTGAAGGACAGCCCGGATTCAGAATTAGGTCTGCTCAGTACTTAACTTGGTTGTAGGTGACTGCCTGACCAGTGAGTAGGAYAAATGATGCCACTGGGACTGAAATGTATCTTAAAATGAATCATTTGCTTAATGGTTGTCCTGGAGAAGGATGGGTTTAAATACCAATTTACGGGCATTTTCTGATTCAAGGCTTGTGGGATTGAAGATCCCATCACCGAGAAATTCTAAGCAAGAGATATCTACATTGTATCACAAATGTTTTAAAACCATAGGCATTATAAATGTAATTTATTTTAAATTCTATATCCAAACACAATTGTCAAATGCAAGCAAATCTGTATGCTATAAATTCTTCAGGGAAAGTATGAGTTTTGTTTGAGATTTATATGGTATTTAATACAACATGAACAAGTCTAGAATTGGGGTAACTGTGCTCTAATGCTATATGAATGAAAATAATTGTGTTTTTTTTAAAAAACCCTTAAAGTTTTGCTTCATAGACCTGAAAAAATTATTTTATTAGCCAGTTTAAAAGTGTGCTGTTTTAAAAAAGACAAAGCCTCTACCACTTCTATAAGTAGATCCATAACTTAYATTGTGAATCACTTTGACAAGAGGAAAATCCCAAATCAAGTTACTCTTCAACCTGAACTAATAAATTCTGTCTTGACATGAATTCTTTTTTCAGTGCTTCATTTTCAAGGAGTCATGTGGTTTTTTAATAATCAGTCTCGTTGTTTYATCTTCATCCTATTCAGCAAAGCAGTGATAGCTGCAAAAGCATTTCAGGCAACTCACAGCAACTCAGATGCAGCACTGAGAAATATCTCTGTGAAATCAGGTTTAATGAGATACCAAAACATTACATCTGCAAGTCTTGGCTTCTGGACAGTACTTTGGAAAGCAAAGCCAGTTTCCCTAGTCCAGATTAGTCAACATCAGCTTCCTGGGTCTAACATTTCACAAAATATTTTCCCACATATGTCCGACTGCATTTTGAAGGGTGTAGCTGACAACATAAATGTGCCCTAAGGTGAAAATCCTGAAACATTTCCCTGGGTGATCTTTGGTCTGGACATTACCAATGCAGATGTCTGTAATCAAGAGATCTCTATGGACCCGCTAATTATTCCCCGGGCTTTTCCACTGGCAATAAAAATCCCATTTGTCGCAGCTTGTTTGCAGAACTGCTTCCATTTCCACAGTGGTGGCATTAATTAGCAAAACCTGTGAAAATTGTGGGAGTTTATAGGTTCAAAAAAAACCCCACTAAGCATTGTTCCTAAATATTCCTATAAATTCAACCATAGCAATAAGTCCTGAAAGTCCAGCTTTTTCAGTTGGAACGATTTTTCATGCTTGTAGCAATAAGTGGGAAATAATGGGGGTCTCAGATTCCCATTAGGAAAGTGGCTTCTGTGACCTCTTCATGCAGATGGATGGTGAATTTCTCAGATAATAAATCAAAGTTTCCTGATGGTGCAGTGGCATCTCTTGCTGAGGCCCGTAGAGCTGCTGGCTGCCTTCTATTCAAAGGCAGCAGGCCTCTGCCCGGCAGGAAGCTTTCCCTACAAATCCTTCCAGTCACCATCAGGAGATATTAGGGCCTCTATAAACTGCCCAGGCATTTTGGGGAACAGCCAGCATCCTGCTGGGAAATGGACACTTTTCAACTTCATTGACATCTGTCACACATACAAAGAATAGAAAGCCATCAGGAAAAAAGCCACATTATGACTTTCCCATCAGCAGGGCCAGTWAAGCCTTTGTTCTTAAAAGGTATTTAAAAGGTTTGTCAGACCTACCTTGTTTAGTAGTATATTTAGGAAGAGAATCTTACCTTTGGGTTTTAAGGACCATGGAATGTTTCTCTATTTCCTGATACTTTTGCATTCGGCTAACTTCCCTGTAGGAATTTCGAACCAAAAAAAAAAAAAAAAAAAAAAAAAAAAAAAGCTGTGATGCTGGTTTTTCCATGCAGTTTTTATTAACTTTCTTCCGAATAAGTCCCTGCAAGGAAAATGACACCAATTTTTATTATCACAAATATATTTATTAAGTGACAGTCTAACTCCCAGAATAGCAATGCATTCTTTCTTTTTTTTTAGTTAAAGCTTTTTTTTTCCCAAATGACCCTAAAATAAGCCTGGGAAGCAGCATTGTAAATACAGTAATGAATTTCAAGTGAATATMTTTTTCCCCTCAATGTATTGCTTATATTAAACACTGCGTGGGGGATAGTGCTGTCAATTATTAACATACAGATAAAACTTAAAAGTGATGCTCTCTTGCTAATTGAWATAATATTTAAATTTCTTAAACATAGGTGGCAAAATTTCAACAGGAATTTCTTCTGCTCTGAATGTGAAGGATATAGATAACTACTATTTCCTTCTTTATGCAAGTATTTCCCTCAAAAGACGATAGAAKCCAGTAGGTAAATCCACCTTTATGGAAAGTGGAATTTTCAGATGTAGACTTTGACATGTTTTAGGACCATGGACATACTTTGGGAACTCGGTTTCTTCAAAATCTAATGATGTCTAATGCAAGTGTTTTTATATGGTATTATAATAACTAATGGTAAAAGGAATTTTTAATTGTTTTTGTWTTTATCCCAGGAGTCAATATAAACATTTGTTCTGGGTTTTCTCTATGGAGTCAGTGTAGTTTATGTAACAGGGACTGAAAACAGGATTTGGCCAAGTGGCTTCAGTCTTTTCACTTGTTCTACCAAGTCAACTCAATTCTATGCTGAGGTGATTGAAGCAGGCAGGACTGGAACATACCTCTTACAAAGATGTTGAACTTTATGCAACAGAAGTATGGGAGACAACATACTTACCCAGATAAAAACTGGGACACAAATGTCAACACACCTGCCCAACAACAATGACAAAACCCTGGTACTGCAGAGACTYTTGGGGAAAGGGATTTAGCTGCTGGGGGCTGGACAAAGAGGAGCAGTGACAGGCTGGGATCAYCAGTCACTGCATGATGACCATGGTGAAATGGATGCAATTTAAGATGAGATGAATAAAGGATGAGGTGGGCTTAGAAACAGGTCCTGGTGAGGCTCAGAGCTGAGCACTAAGCCCAAAGCCAGCTGGTTCCCCAAAGCAGCCTGAGAGCCAAAGTCATACAAATGAGTCACACCTGCTTTAAGCCATTGCAACAGAGACATGAGGGGCAACCCATAATGGAAAGCAGTCAGGATCCCTCCTTTGGGTGAGAGACTTTTAACAGCATTTTTTCTAAAGGCTGAGCCTGACTGAACAAACTTAAGAGCAATGTCAAATTTAGCAGCCTTCAAAATTTTCATAGAAAACGCTATCAAAATGTGTTGGTCAGAAAATGTGCTCCTAGTGAAGAAAACCTCTTGTTAAAAATTAACATGTTGCAAGCATTAACACAGAGTTTAAAAGACTAGCTCATTCTGAACACCTTAAAACAAAAGTAACTACAACTTTCTAGAAACAGGTCTCCATCAAGTCAGGAGTTTAACAGTTAAATGCCTTTAAAGGTCCAAAGTTTAATGATGCAGGCTCTAGAATGACTCTTTTAAACTGCCTAATTCGACTAAAGCATCTAATTTTTTTATGGCAAATCGACTTTTCTGAAATAAAGCTGTAAATTTCATCTTTCTATGAAATTTCATCTCTCTATGATTTCACTAATTCCTCAGAGAATATAGTTCACTGTACATTTCAATTCAGGGTGTCTTTGAGCAGSCAGGAGGCTGATGGAGCTCAGTTTATCACAGCACATCAGTCCTACCTGTGCTCAGAGCTCGGGTGTGGAGTACAGGACAATGCAATKAAGTATTTAAGTGTCCACTTCATGCCCTAAGACTCAAACAGTAAAATCAACGCCAAAGAGACTGTTTGGATGCTCAAAAATACTCACAGCCCCAAGCATTTCGATGGGAGAGTCTAAAGTACTCCCTGGTTTCATGGATCAGACTCTGGTGTAAGGACAAAGATRTAAAATTCCAAAATCAAGCCAAAGGCAGCACTGAAGGCAGTCAGTGGACTTCCCATTTCATCCTAGAGATATGCCATACAAAATATGAAAAATGTCAATGCTTCTATCATGTACAGGCTCTACTTCCAAAAAGAGAAATGGTCTGAAACAAATTGAAAAATATCTCTTTCTGAACAAGTTTCAATAATGAAAAACAGAGATTTTCAAAGCATTATTTTCTGTTTATTTTCTGGGAACTGTCAAATAAACTATTGTTCTCCTTCTCTCAGGCTGCACCTTTCTCTGAACAATGGCAGTGTTTGTAACTCTACGAAGAGGGAACTTTATCGCTGATATTTGAAACAATGGAGATATGCTGGAAAATAAATATTCTAGAAGTGTCCTATCAATCTGCAAGTACCCACATATAGCAGAAAAGCACATTTAATACTTACAATTAATGCACAGCTAAAGTCAAGCAGCACAAATTCTGAAACACCTATGGTTTTTACTCTTATATCATCAGGTTCTCTTTCAAGCTGCATTAAAATACAGCTTCAGGAATAACCTGACACTATTGTTCCCTTGTGACCTGTATGTAAGAAACTGCTATCTTTCTCTTACCTATTGTCTTAGTTCATGGAGGCTCTTCTGGGCTCTTGCTTCCCTTAGGAAAATCCTACAGAGCACTGGACATGCCGTATTGGAAATTCGAGCACATTTAAAAGCTAAGGGATGTCTCTCCTCTCTCTAGATCAAATAATTTCTCCTTTTTAAACATGATTAACATTTCAATACTCCTGTTACGTGTGAAAAAATCTGGCAACCTTTTCCCCAGGATTTTCTGAGGAAAATGTGAATAATTCACACTGCTGTGCTGTAAAGGGAAAAATTCCTTCATCCTCTGACATTTATCCGTGGCAGTTACTGCAGAAGATAAGCTAATGACCCGAGATTTGGAAGCAGACTGCCCCATGCTGTGACTTTCAGCTTTGCTAAGGCCACACGGAAGGTTTCATTTGTCTCATTAACTTTCCCACTGTACCAATCAGAAGTTTATTATAGGGTATTTTTCTCTTTTAACTTTTACAGTCCATATACCTCGGCAGGAGCCTGGACACACTGACCCARGACAGCCCTTCCAGTCCTGGCTTCCTACGAGATGCAGGAAAACAAATCACAGAGGTCCAAAGTGGTATTTTTACAAACTCTAGATTAGATGAAGCACAACAATGGAACACATGATTACAACAACAACCATCAAGGTAATASGACAGACACAAACCATATACAAACATTTCCACTTGATTTCCTAAGGAAATGAGGCTTATGCAGTCTGTCTGTTCATGTCTGCCTCTAATAACAGCCAAACCCACTGCCACATATCAATGTGARTTGTCAGGGGAGAAGCAAAAGATTTGGAGATAATTATGTTCCTACAGCTCTTGTCATTGCTCAGAGGAAAGAGACCTAAATTAGTGCCCCCAGCTGAGGAAAATCTCCTTGAAAGAGTGGGATCAATGGTTCCTTGTCCAGTCTGTATAAACAGCTTTTTCCCAGCCTTCCAATCAACCCATATGAAGCTCCAAAGCAGATGCAACAAAAGCTGCCTTTTGCCCTTCTACTCACAAGTTGTCCTGGGATCTGGGGGTCTCATGAAGGTCCCTACAAGGTGCACAGGAGACCAAGGATATGACTCCATAGAAAAYGAAAACTGAGCTCCTGGAACAGCCCCTTATAATTTTCTCACAAAATGAACAGGATGGTTTCGGATTTTAATTCCTTGGCTGGACAATTCCTGCTCTATCAGCTCTTCCATTGGCTTCAAAGGGCCAGGAAACCAGTACACAGGCATTCAAGAATGCTTTCTCATACTACTGACTGCATTTTTCATCTGAGATCAATAAATGTATTGCTGGGCTCAGGACTCCTTCAGACTTTCCAGAGACTCTCCTAGAGATGCCATGTCTCACTGTCCTAACCTTYCAGTAATTTATTAAACCATAGGAGTCCCTGCTGACATGCAAGGTTTGCTCTTTCTCACACTGGAGTTAAATCTGCCTGATCTGATTCTATTGCCACCCTTTGCTTGAGGGTGTCCTTTGGAACCAGTTCATCTTCCACAGTTCCCTTCCTTCCCCCCACACCCCACCACCTTTTCWTTTTATTTCCAGATCACAGGCACTAATCCTGCCCTTCTCAGATGTGTTCTGAGACACCTGTTAAAGTTATGCAAAGTGGAAAGCAAAATGAGAAGACACTCCTTGAAGCTGTGCTGCTGACATGCATCATATGGAAAAGCTTTGGGAAAGCAGCTGACTTCAGCATCCTGTGGAGCATTCTAAATCCTGTTGCTGTACCTCAGGAATAAAAAAAAACAAACCCTAAATGTTTTAAATTAATACATCTGGGTGCAAGAAAAATCAYCCTGAAAAAAGGACTGACTCTCTGAAAAACATTGACACGGTTTCCAAGCCACTGAGAATGTCAAGTAGAGCAGGTAATGCAGCAGCTTGAGATCTGAGCAGAAGGAAAAGAAAACTTCAATCCAAATGYACCTTGAAGTACAATACTTCTGGATCCAGCAAGGTCTAACCTCTTAAATTAACAGCTATTAAGTATTTACACACAGGGAGGAAGAGGAGATTCATTGCTTGTGAGATAAACAGAACACCGATACCAAGCCAGGGAGTCTTTTAAAAGTCAGTTCAATTCAGTCAATAAATGAATGACTGCAATGCTTTACACAGTTGGGATTGAAAGCTTCCTCCCCTGCCAAGTTATCTGACACTTTTTTGAGAAATTATTACATGCATTAAACATTTCTAGAGATTATGATTTTGAAAAAGATTTACATTTTTATTCTTCACTGAAAGAGAGTTACTTCCTGAGGATGTAGTCATATTTTTAAAGGATTCACCAGCAGACATTATTTTTAGCAACTAGTTAACCATTCTGCCAACAGAGCATTATTCTTAAGAATTAATGAATGAATGCTGTTGTTAAAATATTTTTTTTCAAGAAGGATCCAGCAAAAATGAAACTGCAGCCAGGGCAACTGAACAAACAACACAACATCCTCCAAACCCACTGTTCTAACTCAGCTGGGCGCTGCTGCTGAAGCCAGACTGTTTATTTGCATRGTTATGAATTGTGAGAATTGAGCTTTTTTCTTTATAATGAGTTATTGATTTTAGAAAATCACTCAAGGCAGAAAATCCATACATTAACAGGCTGGCTTCACTCACCAAGACGTGTTATTTTATAGCACTTCTGAGAAAATTCAATGCATAAAGTCCTTTCARCCACTGCAGACAAGACAGATCAATGTGGCTCCGAGACAGAGATCAGAGATCAGCCATACGGAAATACCTGGGAGACTCCTCCCTCAGAGGGATTAAGATGTTCCTCAAGATGACAAAGACTTGAGGTTCAGAATTCGAGGTTGAAGTAGGTCTCCTATTTATTATACACAGAGTTTTTACGCACTTCCAGCAGAGTTTCTTGAACAGTTCAGAAAGTGAGAGCTTGTGAGAATGTAAAAGAATATACTTTTAAACTCAGCAGAGGGGTTTTTGAAGGGAAAAAAGGAGAAGAGCAACAAGATGCCAAAAAATAGATCCCTTTAAATAATTGAAGCACACAAGTTATATATGCAGGGCAGGAAAGCATTCAGGGGTTTATGCACACAATTACATATTGTCCATAAGAAGGATGGATTTCAGTATGTGTTTCAGTGTGGTCAGAGTCTGGATAGTGAGCCTTCTGCAAAAAAAAAATGTGTTCAATTACATTTAGAGAATATTCCTGAAGTTAAGAAATTCAATGGTAACAAAGCTCAAAAGTGAGATTTTTTTGTCTGTGCTCACATTTTTAAAATACACACCCCACTCAAAAAAAAAAAAAGAGTATAAATTAAGAATAAAATAAATTCCTACTAGCTGCTAAAGGCATTCACTTCCTTGTGACCTGTTAACTGACAAATATTTCCAAGTTAAACATTGATTTTTCTTTGCTTCCATTCCTGTCTTGAGCAATCCCTTGGATTGTGGGACTACAAAAGGAGTACATACATATAGCACTCATTTCATGTTGCATGGACTTCGGAACCATTAGGCTTTTCTACAGTAAAGCTGCAACAGCCCAGTCTGAGAACATCCCTGGAGAGTGTTTTGAGACTGAAGWGGTTAAAGTCAGCAGAGGTGAGATCTGGCCCACTGTCTGGCAGGAAATAGTTTTGCAGAGATAACTGAGTGGAATTCTATGGCATGCAAAATACATATGGTCATATTAGATAGTCTTAAATTTTCTTCGTCTCTAAAATCCATTAATTTAGTGAAGTTTCCTTGGTAAATGAAGGAGTAACTTCTGACAGGACCCAGATTTATTTGCATCTTCACCAAATTTCTGCTGTAGCTCTTGAACTCAATATTGTCCCAACTTTGGATTAACTTCACTGTGATTTACTTCTTTCCATTTATGAAAGCAATGACAGAAACTARTAAAAGAAGCACTACATTTTATTTTTAAAAGTTTTTAAAGCAAAATGCCAGCACAGTAGACAAAGCCCAGAACAAAATTCTTCTGAATTTTGGGTCTGCTTTGCTACTTGCTCCCAGGAGCTGAGTTACTTCATTTTTCTGCCTCATTTTTTTCTTAACTGTAGGAAAAAAAGCTGTTTGCTTGCTTTTCTCTCAAGCATATTGTAAAAACTGGTTAATTTTGTGCTTGCTCWGTTTATCTAGCTTACTCAAATTAAATAAGACCCTGATCCAGCAAAGCTCCTAAGCACATATTCCACAAACCATTGCACAGTCTCCTGTAAGAACAGAGCACCTTCAACCTGACCTTCACAACTATGATTTTTTGTCTTGCTTTCTGTGCACTCCCTAAGGTTTCCTGGTATGTTTAAGGCTTTTTGGTAAAATGGATTCCACCTTCTACACTTGTAATGAAACCACCTCCAAAAGCACAGCTGCCCATCAGTTTGGCTTCTCTGGATAGAGTGGAAACTGCACCAATGAATGCAGGGAAGAGAAAAGCTTGTTGGGAGAGACATAGGGGAGATGAGCAGGGCTTTATGTCTCTTCTTCAAAGAGAAGAGTTATAGAATGACAGAATAATAGAAYAATTTGGGTTGGAGGGACAATAAAGATKACCCAGTTCCAACTCCCTTGACATGGGTAGGGACACCTTCCATTAGACCAGGTTGCTCAAAACCCCACCCAACCTGGCCTTGGACATGTYCAGGGATGGGGCATCCACAACAATAAAGTGTACAAAGACAATATTCAGTGTGGAAAACAGAAGAATTTAATAATCCCACCGAAGTAAAAGCCCTTTAGAGAGACAGAGTAGAGATAAGAGAAGCTTAAGGAGCAACTTTCCTTCCCAGCTAACAGGATCATGCTCTCCTTCCAGAGGATGTCTGGTTCTGAAGCCAGAGATGATTTATATAGTTTGGCTAAGCAAGACAGGGGAGACAGATTATTAAATGTGCAGGAGCACCTTACTGAACCAGTACATAAAAGGAAGAAATATTCTGTTATTAATTGATAGCTGAAAACACAGGCTGTTGTGAGGGTCAAGCTGATACTGCAGTGTAGGGGTGGAGGAAGAGAGAGAAATACTGTTAGAAGATTTAGAAATAACCCAACTAGGACTTGCCAAGAAAGGCATCCACTTCATCCAAAGTGAAACTTAGGGTGCAGGGACAGTTCTGACACATATAAGAGACAACATACCAATACAGAAAGACCTGCAACAAAAACATCAGAGTCTGCAAAAACAAGACATAGTTTGGGAACAAGAGAAGCCTAGACAACATCTGGTATTTGGGAAAAGATACGAGAACAGCAATGGCTCACATCATTTTGGCATTTGCAAGCTCTTGAAGGGAGGTACTGGAGAAAGTCCAGTGCAAAGTCAATAGCCACTGCATGACAAACTCTGGAGAGATTGTAGGACATGAGATAATGCTGCAGAGGATCCGCTGGTGGCTGAGAAAATTGATTGTTTCATTCAAGTTGGACAGAAATATGCAAGTCAGTCCAATGCCAGAAAAAGCAATATTTGTTGTACTAATATTGCCACTCAATATTAGAAATGTCCATAGAAAACAGCTGACAAAAAGGCAAAACTTTCCTTTTTACCAAGAAAATGTAAACCAAGCACTGAGGTAGACAAACTAGAAAGATATGTTGTGTAGCAGTACCAAGAGAAAGTAACTGCTGCAGTAAAAACATGTTCCCAGGTCTTCTTAAGAGTGTAAATTCACTGCAAGGTTATGGGACAAGAACAAATAAAGACTTGGATGCAAACTTTTCAGGACAAGCAACTTCTCTGSGTACACAAAACTCAGAGAGCCCAAACATATGATATTGTACATTCCCTGGAAGCTACTATAGTGTTTGAATATTACTGTTTGAGTATAAGCAGAAGAACCAAGAGTCGGTTCAAACATCAGTTCAGACTGAGGGGAAAAAACATCTTTCAGCTATGTATAGCATCTTCATTCTCCTCTAACCAAAAAAAAAAAACCAAAAAAAAACCCCAACCTTCAAATGTGCTTACTCAAGCAGTGGAAGAGATCAGATCCATTGAGAGAGTAGTGTGTGATGTGAAGATAATACTCAGTCAATCATCCAACCCTGATGTGAGAGGAAAATGGCAGGGAACAGACACCAGGTCAAAACAACAGTTAAAAAACAACAAAAACTGAATCCAAGATGTGACTGCAAACTTAAATCTGATTTCCCTTGGAAATTTCTAAAGTAGGTACCTACACAGCCTTGACAGCTGGGATGCTGAGGTTTCTGGAGATTCACTGAATGCTGTAAGGACACAGAAGACCTTGAACACAGAATGAATATTACATATTAGTTAATAGATATTTAGACAATGTTTTGTTGTAAATTAACATAATTTCTTATGAACAAGTTGGATTTTCATATGTCWTACAGTCTCATAGGAAGAAAAGGTGGGTGTGTCAGGCACTGGCKCCAAGCAATTTCTGCATGGCAGGGGGACTGGATACTACTCCTGATTTTTACATSTTTCTCAGGGATGATAGTCCTCTGCCAAAATTTGCAAGGTTGTATCTATCTCAAGTTCATGGTGGATGAGGTAAGGCCCTGCTCACTCTGATGTAATCTGAAATAAATGGGATGGACAAGGGATCAGATTAAAGAAGTGGGTCAGATCTGCCGCTGGCGCTGCTCCACTGACGTCAATGGAACTAAGCTGATTTACACCAGCTGAGTATCTGTCCTGGAGGTTTCCATGCATTTAGACAAAATAAATAAAAATGCACATTAAAACCTCATCTTGGTAGATCCCAAGTCCAAACCCCTTGTTCCTAAATAGAGTAAATAAATTACCAGAAAGCAGTTACTCTGGACATCACTCGTTACAAGTCAACAATGAGCAGAATAAAGGTCAGGCCACCCTAAATATTTAATTGCTCCTTACACCCCTGAGTGAGAGAGAAACTGATAATTCAGCACAAAATCACCTTAACTCCAACCCCAAACAAATACCTTAGCAGTAACTGTTCCTGGAATGAACAGGTGCTCTCCTTTGGCTCATAAAACATTAACTTCAATCCCCATCAGGCAAGTGAGGCCACAAAATAAAGTTTAGCTTCAGTCCAGAACTGGGTCATAACTTTATTGCTGAAGAAAATCAGTGTTCTTGTTCTATAGACAGGAACCCAATCACTTTCTGAAAACAAATCTAAATGCACAGATAAACTTTCAGGTGTTCCTCAGATTTATGTTCACACTCCCACATCCTTATCCTAACTCAAATACAATTTCCTTTGGAAAATGTCTTTATAATTGCTGTTCTTTTAAATAATACTTTGGAAATGTTACAGCCAGACAACATGTGTGCATTGGCAACACTTTGYAACTTTGTCCCTGAGGAGGAAATATTTAGCTGTTGATAGTGTAAAAACACCCTAAGAAATGGAAAATCAGCCTTTTTATAATGAAATTATAAATCATACAATTCTTTCCATCCAGGAAAAACAGGCTATATCCTCAGATTGTTGGACATCAGTTCTGTCCTGCAGAAATTACACCAAGTGAGTGTTTGCTTTGGTGCATTTACCATATCAAATAATAAACCATACCTCACTTATTTAAGGACAGTGACCTAGACAGGTGGAATTTCAGACAAGTTTAGAAATGCTTGTTTTTATGAATGACCCCAAGCTGTGTGTATTCCATACAAAAACACTGAAATCTGTGTTTCCATTTTACTTCGATTTCACCAATTCTGTGGTGCTTCTGGTTACACCATGTTGACTTAAAGCACAGATGTTTCTGCTGAGGCCTGAAAGAGAGYTGAAGAGTTTTATCACATTTTAAAACTCCATCAGAAATCCTACGTTCAAGAAGCAGCCGAATTGATTTGCTGGACATACAAATTCAATCTGGCATCTCCCAAGTGTCTACTGCTTGTGTTTGGCACAATATACTTAGGTGTGATTTAAATATACAGTCTCAAAAAAAAAAAAAAAAATTGCCAAGTAGATAGATTTATTCRAGTTTTTCTCTCATGGTAAAATAACTTTTTTCCACTTCTACTCTCCAGGCTCAATTTTGAGGTCTCACTGACTGCAGCATTCTGCTGTCTTGAGGTTCAATCTGTACCTGCTTTGTGCTACAGAGAGCATGAGTGAGGATGCAAACCTGACAACACTGACTTGCTGGTCTAATCTTTCCTCCTCTACCTGCAGCTATCACAGCTTTCTTTCCTGCTGTGTGTTTGTGCACTAGAAACTCTCCTCTCCAAACATACACCCTGGGCAGTTGTATGCAAATAAGCCTTGTGTTGAATCTATGCTGCCAGCATTCCTAAAATGCTACAGCTAAGCACAGAATTTGACCTATAGCACAGTGGAGGAAAAGTTCAAACACAAAAYGAGATATCCATTCCACAATCTGAATTCCAGTAACTTCCTTTTCCCAGTGTAGTACAGATTCTCAAAAGATAGGGAATAGCACACAGAAACTTTGCCAGGTTTTTTTGTTTTTTTTTGTTTTTTTTAATAAATTTATATTTATAAAATTTCTTAAAGCAATAGTACAGATTTCAGGCTTCCCTTTGATCACTCTTTGCAACAATGACTCCAGGCCTTTGCCTAGGTATGATTCCTCAATCCCAATACATACAATGGAAGTGCCCTAGCCCATGGAAAGCCTTCTCATTAAAGCTCTAATCTGTTCCACTACATTCTTGCAAGACAGAATTATCCAGCTTTAAAGCATGCCTCAATAGTGAGCCGTAATAAGACTGATAGAAACAGCTTAAGTAATTGGATTGCTATATGGTATTGAATGTCTGACAACAAAAGATATCAATCTCTATTTTACTACTGGATCTTTGTTCCAGCAATGAATTCATTTAGTAATGCACTTGGAGGCTTGCAGTCCCTGCAGGAGAAATAACAGACTGTGGACACAAAGGCAGGGCCATCTGATGAGCACAGAGAAAGCGACTGTGCCATTCCAAGAAGTTAATTACAGCGAACAAAAGCACAAGACTATGACTTGTTGACGATTACCATAATCACATTACTACAGTCTTCTTCTATTCCCAGCAGCAGAGGGTCTATTCTTTCTTTCCATTTGGCACCRTGCATCATATTTGTGTTTTGTCACCTGAAACATATTGCTGAACAGACCTCTCTCTAAAGATAGTTGGAAATGTCACACTGTTTCTTTTACAATTTGTTCTTTGCAGGCTGATTTACAAATGCTCTAAGTAGATCACTTTATTTTTTTTTAACTTTGAACAAAAATTTCCTGCAAATGAAAATTTGTAAGAATATTTGCCTATGAAACTTGCACTTATGACATATGATACTTGCATGATTTATGTATATTCTGGTAATGCAGACACAATAAAAGGATTCATGACATACTGTCTACAACTTCACCACTTTTGGAGCTAAACATATCCCACGCTAATATATAAAGTAAAAGAGGGTAGATTTAGACTGGATAAAAATAAGACATTTTTAACAATGAAGGTGGTGAAATACTGGCACAGTTTGTCCAGAGAGTCTGTGGATACTCCATCCCTGGAAACATTCAAGGTGAACCTGGATGGGGCTCTGTGCAACCTGATCTGGTTGAAGATGTCYCTGTTCATTGCAAGGGGTTGGACTGTGTGACCTTTAAGGTCCTCCCCAACCCAAACCGTTCTATGATATTTAACAACTGAACAGACCCTGATTTACTCCACAGTAAGGCCCTGTCTAATAACAAGTAACAAACGTTTTTCTTCAGACAAAAGCAAGTTCAAAGACTTGATGATTTGATGGAAATGGCCCTGGGATCCAATGTTTCCATTTCTATTACATATAGTTACAAACGCAGGGGCTAGAGTACCTTGAATTGATGGAATCTGTGCCTGAGAAAACCCTCAGCTTTTGACTTCATATGCCAGGAGGCACATTTTTAACTGGTGTACATCAGGCTAGCACAAACTTAATATCTCTGGTTCCAATAACTCCACACATTTCATACAAAATACAACCAAAATGAAACGTAGATCGCTTCGTCTTCAAAGTAGCTTAAGGGCCACAGTGAATTAATTTTCAGCTGCTTAAAATTACTCAAATGCTGCTGAGCCAAATTCTGTATGAATTTATTTTTTAGCACTACAATCAGCTTCAAAAGAGTAGTAAGTACTTCCCAGTTCGGAAGACAGAGAGAAATGCTATTATTTGCAACGGAAAATAACAGAGCAGTGTCCATTCCTCCTAGAAAGCTCCAGAGATCAAATCTTGAAGTTCACTCCAAGAAAAGGAAAAAACCCCAATCTAAGTATGGGAGAATATTAGAATCACCAACTTTCTGTGGTGTTCAACTGGTGGTCAGGGAAAAAAAAAAAAAAAGGATTAAATAGCAGCAACCTGCCTGCAGTCCACAATGGATTAACAAAAAAATGACCCAAATTCTCTGCTATTTAAGTTAAGTATTATAAATTAGCAGGACACCTTTTAACTAGCCAGCCAGGGAATCAAGAGTGCAGTCATAGGGGCAACTGGATTGCCAAGAACTAATTGAACCCTCAAGCCTCAAAAGAAGCTGTAGTGTGTCCAAATCCTACCTCACCCGTGGTTGGAACACCTTAGCTAGTCATTCCAGCCCACATCCTGCCTCTGCAGTGAACCACCTCTGCCTCAGTACAGCTCCCGGATGAAGGACAGCACAGTGAAGCACAACACTGCAGACCTCAGCTGACCGGTGTAATTTCTGCTTTGCTAGAATGCGTCTCACCCAAACCGATCTTTTTCACACCCCCAAAAAAATCCCCTCTGGACCAGCCAAACCCTGAAAAATTCCAACCAAAGCAGGACATGCTACAGAGGAGCAACTGCCCAGCAAAGCCCTGGGGAACCCAYGGGGTGACCACAGGGCAGTCTGATAAAAATCACCCACCATTGACTGGAAKTGCTCTCTGTGGTACAGCCTGACASACCACAGCACATTTCCTGTCATACGCAACCCATATTCCAGCAACATCCCAGCAACACCAAAAACCCCAAAATACCCATCTTTCCTGAAGCACTTCTCCCCTCCAGAATGCCAATACACTACAGAGTGCTGGCCACAGAACCCCACATTYGGACACAGTAACTGAGGCACCAAGTGGCAGTGCAGCTCTCTGGTGAGTTAAGCCCAGGGTCTCTGCTCACCAGGCCTCTTCTCTTTCAACTGTGAAYTCAGGAATCCTCAAAAAAGCTTAGTTTGAGTTGTGACAGCTTCTAAATCCAGGCCTGACTTTTTAATAGCGGCATTGCTGGTATGGAAACACTAAGCTGTATAGACATTTCCCTATGTAATGATTAAAATCAGCAGTGCTATAGGCTCTCTTGAAACTTGCTGAAGATTTATTCTTTAAACAAGACAATGATTTATTTCAACAATTATCTTCAGGCGGATTAAMTTATGTGCTTTCAGGGCTCTTATTCACCACAAAATTAAGAACACTGGGTGCCAGCCATGGAAGCCCCATGATTCTCTGAGACTCAGCACTGACGGAGACTCATCCCGACCCAGGAGAAAGAGCTGTCTCTTTCCCATGGCCACAAAATGCCATCCCTGACCTTCTGCTTGGCTCCACCATTTGCACAAATCCTTTGGATTCCCCCTACTTGACCTCCTGCAAGTTGCAATGGACATATAAGGCACATGGCTCCCAAGGACCACACCAGGCATGCTCTGGGTCGGTGTCATGACAGAAGAGTTAGACTGAAAGGATTGACTGATTACAAGCCAGATGCCCCACAGCAATACAGCATTTCCTAAGAGTATGTTTTAAAACGCTCAAAAATATCAAAAGTTTTTCAAGAAAGCAGTAGCTTCCAATAAGTGGGAAATCTCCACCAGGAATGTTGAGTGGTTTTTTTTTTAAAGAGTAAAATACAAGAAAGCTTTTCCTGCAATAGCTTTTTTCTCTTACAACGGAGAACCCTGATTTCAGCTGGCAGTCTGAGATTATATTTATCATCCTGTAAAGCTACTTTTTGGCTTTGAAGAACCAGGCTGAAAGYTGAGAGGGAGAGAAGGTGTTGGGGAATACTTGCTGATAAAAAATCTTTTCCCCTCCAAGAGCCTCAAATCCAACTTTAAACAATGGGTCTTTGCATCAAAAAGTTTTGGAAGAATTATTTGTGTCTTTCCCGCATCTCCAGAACCCAGATTTCTGCTTTGTACAAAGGAACCCTCAAATGTTGATTYTCCTTTACCATTCCACTCCATTATTTCTATGTCCCTTGATTTCAGCTTTTGCTCCCTTTATGGTTTTGCAGCTTTGACTCCATAAACAAAAGCCAGTTGTTCTGCGTGTTCTGGACTTACTCCCGCTCTTTCACCACAGACCAAGATCCCTTGACATGAGCCATTCACACTGCTCCATGCTCAGTGTCAGCAGCAAGACACTGAAATATGGAGAGTGATAGCCTTCCTAAAACACATACTACAGAATTAAAGACACCCAAATGTACAGGAAACTTTGAAAGTGTAATGTGATCATCCTGCAGAAGACCACAGGCCCTGAACCAACAGATTTTCAGTACCACCATGCTATGACTCACTGTGGATTTACSTCCAGCAGCAATATGAAAGATCATGCTCAGACTGAAAACTGATGCTCAGCACTGCAGCTCTTCTGTCATTTCAATACCTTTATTTTTCACTCAGACATCATTATTAAGTAGTAGCAGCATATAACACCTACCTTGCTCAGCCAAGCCTCTGCTTTCTTAGCAACAGAATTCACTATTCTTGTACTTCAATAGTCTAAAACCTAAAAAATAAGAGCCATGCATGAGAAAAGTTTTGCAATGTCTTGTCTAGATGGTTGTTTATAACATATGGGCATTTAGTATAAATTTTATTGCTCTTCTATCACAGTAGTATTCCTTGACTGAAATCCTGAATCTATAGGAAGGGGAGAAGAGCAGAAAAAAGAAGGGTCCAGAGACTGGCAAGTGAAGTGCCTAGGAAGCTTAATGAAATGTCATGGAAAAATACGCTGAAAACACCAGGATTATAATTATTAAAGAAAATTATATGACCTTTACATAACTGATCAAACATACAGAAAGCGAGCTGTGTCCTCTTCAGCCTCTCTCCTAACAAAAGACAAAGGTTCTGTCAATAGAGTAGAAAGATAATATTTTAACGTGATTTAAGAAAATACTCAATATGAATAATTAAACTGTGGAACTCTCTGCCAGAAAAACAACCAGGAAACCACAAATGCTGCATTTCAAAATGAATTAGTGTTATTTATGACAAGGTACAACTACGGGGTTATCAAGCCCTGTGATTCTGATCCAAATAGCTAACAAATGGCTTGGGATCCTCTTCTCATTTACAAAAATAATTAATTGCTTTCTAATTTATTTTCTCCTTATACTGACCAATACCAACAAATGTTATCACACTGGATATCTTATCTGSTATGGCAGTGTTTATGTTTCCCTATTGCTTTCCTCCTTATGTCACTGACTTCTCCAAAGCATAGTCATAATAGCATAGTCATTTTTCTTTGTTTAAAAACTCTCCCTTTCAAGCTAAGAGTTGCCAGCAATATCTTGAGTGCAGAACTTCAGTTGTGAAAATGCTGCTTATACAAAWTTTTTTATGATTATAGCTTTTTGTTGCCAAAAGGCCAATGACTGTTTTGAGTGAGAACACGATTCTTGTGCTAACATATGTAAGCRTAAGAGATGCTGCAAAGGAAGCACACTATAATAAAAGCAATAGCCATATTAAAAAAAGCTTAGGGACCTTCTTTATGGACTTATGAGTTTCTGGAAGTTTAGGGGAAACTGTTTACTTAACTTTATAAAAATCTTGAATTAAAGACTAGTCAGTTTTAATTGTGGTCAATGTTATCAAATATTAAATCGTGCTTTAGAAAGCTGGGTCCTGATGAAAAGTGTGCAAAATGAAGACCCCACAGGTCCTTTTGGATCAGTTTTCAAGTTCTGTTTATCAACACTGAGTCAACCAGAATGAAAGACCARCCTTGAAAGCCTTACACATAGCAAGGTATTTCAGCAAAGGAGCCCCARACAATTGATGCCATCAGTTTCATGTTGAAGTATATATTTCATTTCCTGCCTGGATTGTTTTCGTGTAAGGTCCAGGCTAAGTGCTTATTCCTAAGCAGGTTTTCTTACTTTGATTACACTTTATCTTTCTATGCCACTTTTCTGCCTCAGCTACTTAAACTCAGTTTTATGGACTAAGGATTATCTCCTGATTAATATAGCTGGTTTCTGATCCCAGTTATCACTGCAAAGCACAACCATTACAGTCTTACTGGAAACTGTTTGTGGTCCTTAAAAAAATTCCAAGGTGACCTTCCCCATGTCTGAGGCTAGGTAAACACGGGACAGTACAAAATTTCTTGGATTCAATGAGAGATTTCCTAGCAACTTYGAAATACTCTCTAAAATTACTCAGAAATCGTCCAGTCTGCTTTAGAGCTCATCTAGTCCATGCCTTTCATCAAGGTCTCTTCAACTTTCTCCTATCAACCAACTTCCTCCCAAAACTGGGCAATCCCAGCATTTTCTCCTCTGGTGACCAGGACCATCCAGTTAGCCACTGGATGCAGAGTTCTGACCACATTTCAGATTTGCTCTCCATATATCTACCTAAAATGAAGCAGGTCACACATGGGAATTGATTCTGCATTTGGAAGGCATCACCTTAGGAATAAATTTTGCAAAGCTAACTTGGGCTTGGGATAATCCYCTCTCAAAAAATGTCCCAAAACTTTTGTTACCTGAAATCACAAAAATAAAGACCACAGTTGAGCAGAATAACAGAAATCACAGTATGGATATATTCTTTTTGGAATGCCAGCTCTATTTTGCCAGGTCAGGTCTGACAGCTTTGCATTTTGTCTCTTGATGTGGATAGGTTCAAACAAMCTAAAATCAACCCGTGTACAAACTTCTGGACAGCAACAAATATTCACAATCCCCTGTCACCAATGACTGCAGAGCACTCACAGCACCACAGGCATTCTTTCTCAGGGAAACATCATGCTTAGAATCACAGCACAGTGAACTGTCAAGTCTTATTTCCCTTCTTAACGGGTCAGCAAATGGGCTGGTGTTTTTTCACAAGCATCTAACTAGTGAATTGATAGTGTTTACCCTTGGCTATTATTTTTAAGGAAGCTTACTCTGACCACAGTACAAACATCCCTTTTGCTGCAGGCTGTCCCTTTGTCTGGCAATCCTAGACTTGGAGCCTATTGACTGGTCCAGTGCTCRCACAGAGAGGAGCTTCCCTGGATACAGAGCTCAAACTTTCACCGGTCTCCATTCAGGCTAAAAGTGGCCACTTTAAAAAACATTCAAAGAACAGGAAAGCAATTCTGGAGTCCTGGAGAAATAAAAAATTGCTAGAGGAAATCTCTGTCTGGTGCAAAGAGCCTCAATTGGTACAGTGGGAAAACATTGTTTTCCACCCACCCCCAAGCTATCCCAGTGACAGTCTKCAGAAGAGCAGCATTCCTCCAGTCCCCTGCCCTCCCCAGGAGCAGCAGGCAGCAATTTGTGCACAGCCCAGGGGAAGATGGGAGGGTGCAATGTGTACCCCATGACCTGCACAGGATGGGTGCAGTGRGGCCTGCCCTTCCTGATGAATGGCCACCCCGCAAAAGGGGATGTCTACCTAACAAGAAAGAAACAGAAAAGAAGGAAATCAAATCTTTCCAACTACCAGGCAGTGTTGTCAATCCAGCTTGTATCCTGTCCTTGAATCTATAGAGCCCTGGGAACCCATTCTACTCCAGTAATACGGACCAGGGTGCTTTCAAAAGACATGTGGCTGCAGACGTACAACGCAGGGGATGAGAGGTAATATTCAGCTCTGTGAAAAGAAATGTGGCTCACARAGAAGTGCTGCCTTTCCACATGTTGGTCTTGATGAAATAAATGACTTCCTGAACAAGAAAAGTGYTGCTTCCAGCCAAAGGTGAGGTAGGTGCCACACTTGTAGCTTCTTCAGCTGGAGAGGCACATGGAAGAAGATGGAAACACAAAAGGGAAAGGGAGATGCCTGCAGGACCCACAAGAGAGAACATAGCTAGCCCCAAAATCTCATCTCCTCTTYGCTGTTGGACAAAAGACCTTTCTCCCTTCTGCAAGCTCCTTCCTCTTGTATGGAGAGTTCTGTGAATCAAAACCCTGAGGAGTTCAGGAATTATATACCTATCACTTCATGAAGATCTATCCAAGAAGGGACTGGACAAGTCATTCAGCTAAAGAATGATTTCACTGCAACAATTACCAAATCCTTATCAATTTTATTTTTACAATTGATTATTGCAGCAACATAGTCACTTACACTTAAGAGAAACAAGTTTTTAGAAATATTTAACAATATAGCATTTTCTATTAAAAACAGCTCTGAGGTAGATTTGTACTCTTAAACATAAAATCTTAAATACATTCCAATTTAAACGGCTAATAATAGATACATTCAGAATTGTCCTGTTCTGCAATTACAAAAGTTAAACTACCTAAATATTGAAAGTTTAGTTATGGAGGATGAGTTGATGTGCTTTAACAGCATTTTGGGCATGCAGTGAAACAAACATGTTTTGCCACAGACTTTGGCAGAGGAAGGCTAGGAAACTAGTGAGAGAAGGAAAGTAAGAGATAAGATGGAGTGGTGAAAGGCAAAAGCAGGTATCAGTGACATCTGCTGCTGAGTACGTCCCTTATATGTTACTTTGCAAATACAATGGAGGTGCAAAAACAGGCTGGAAAATTCCTCTGAGGAGAAAAATCTATACCCTTATATACCCATCGCCAGTATCTTCTTTAGCAATCTTGCMTTTGGTTTCAGTGTAACATGAACAGACCTATCTACTTACAAAAGCTCCCCTCTTCCCACCAGCCTTGTTTGTTATTTTATGTGTTTCTGCATCATTTGCAGAGTTTGCTTTGATCTACATTCCTCCTGGATGTGCAGTTTCCTTTTCAGCTACCAAAAGGAAAACTGTTTGGTTTGAGAATTTGCTTATTTTGAAGCTCTGCTGGCCCAAAATACCTATTTTTAATCCAAATCAACACAACACAGTGCTTTCAGGTCTTCAGCACCGATYGCCTTCCTTTCAGGAAAAATCTCTTTGAACAATAAGTGACTTCTTCATACTCTAATAAAATGTCCAAACTGTAATCCCAGCTGGYATAAATGAGAACATTCTATTTGCTGCAGCTGGGTTTGAATATTGACACTCATACATAAATTGATCCTTGAATTGCCTTTATTTTAGCATCATCARTATTTTGTTCCACATCTGATACCTAACAGCATATACCATGATGCTCTAAAACATCATCAAAGCAGGTAATTAGGAATTCTCTCAATATTTCTTTATTACAGACTCAATCTGCCTTCCACCAGYGGCAGAATTCCTGCAGCCTCCAAGGGACTTTGCTGCAATTGTAAAATGACTGTAAATCTTTCTGCATGGAATATRTGATGTTGAATGTAAAGTCTGTGCCATTTTAATCCTTCCTCCTTCTCKAAAAAGCATCACAATGCCACCATACTAGGAATAGTCCATAGACAAAACACAGTTCATAAATAACAGGTAAACAATCTTCAAATGAGAAGACAGGACACATCCTYGGATTGACTCTTTGACTGGGAAACAGGATATATTCAAGGACCTTGCWGGGATGGTCCCAGAGGACAATTAGAGATTAGATCTTCTCTTCTTTGGGGTTAGGCCACAGGAGTTAACTTGGGAAACAATTCACATAAACAAAGTGCTAGCAAGAGGAAGGGCACTGTCAGATTTTGCTTCTGTGTCTTTACTAGACACAGGCCTTCATGTCAAACTCCACATCAAGAACTTAGTTTCAAATGGTAACAGAGCATTAATTGACATCACCRGTACTGGAAAGGAGCAATGCCCTGTGATTCTGGAGATTAATTAACTATTTTGGGAAGATTCTTAATGAGATAGCCCAGAATTAGAGTATCCTGATCCACTGACCAAAAATAAGTAAGTAAAATGTGTGGMGATACTTATCTCCTTCCATAAGAGCAAGTGCAGAAGCTTAAAGATTCATGCTCTTTACYTCTGCACCCACATACATTATGTGCAGTCAAAGACAGAACTGCTCTCTAGGAATAATTTTTGTTTTAAGAAAAAAATAGTGAGGGAAATTTGTATTCAAGTGCCTGTGCTCACATAGGCGCCACCAGAGCTGCACAAGCAGTGGGGGAAATTGTTCCTATTTTACAAGAAAAACATTCCTCATGAACACAGCCATGCCCATTTTATCAGAGTAAATATTAATAAAACTCTTACCAGGAATAGGTAACTGAAATATCTGAGAATAACTTCCCTTTATCATGCAAATATATATACAAGGGGRAAAAAGCATATACATGGAGCAATGCATATGTCCACTTTTGTAAGTCTGTATGAATTACGAAGAAGCTTTGCTGGAAGAGGAGACACATATAGAGGATTGTAAACTGCTCTGTATTCAGTCTAAAATTAAGCAAATGAAGGCTGTTTCCAGCTAAGTGTATGTGGATGAGGTTACTGCAGTTTCTAATGTAAAACAYAGTGGTTTTCTGCACACACTCCCTTGAAACATGTTTCTCAGTATGTTTAAGATGTAAGACTTCAATAAGAAAGATACATTAAAACACAGTGATGTTGCTCTGCTGTAGTTCTTTCTGTAAAGCCGAATTCCCCATYTAGGAAAGTGAGAAGATTAAAATATCACAGAGGAAAATTATTACTTGCACCCAAAAAGCAATGCCAGTGGACAATCCAGGAAAACATATTGTCTCCTTTTTTTTTTTTTTTAAAATTTAAATATCTAGAAACATATATAAATTGTAAATCTAAGATAAATAAGCTAAAGGCAGGAAACATCCCATATCCCAGCTGGCAATGCATTACAAAAGCAGCACATCAGGGTTACCCCAAAGCAGTGCCCCCAGAGCAGTGCCTGTCTCAGCTGTGCTGCCTGCCATCTTCTGCATTGTCAGGACCACAGCTTGCATCATTAAGACTTGAAACTGATCCACTTCAGTGATTAGGCTGATCCAAGGACACGGACAGAAGAGCAGGATTTAATGGGCAGGCAGGCAGGAAAAGTCTTTTAACACTTTAGAAAACATTGACTTGGTGGAAGGAATTGGCTAGCTCAAGGGATTAGTAATGAGATACTGAGCCCCTTAGCTCTAGGTCACCACACTGAATCTGGTCCAGGTCAGTAGAAATCAAAAGCTGTTGCTGTTCAGTGGCCTTCGGGAATCAGTTGGTGGTCCCACCCCAGCCACCTCTGGCAAAATATCTGTACCAACACTAATGATAACAGTTGGCAGCACTCACAGGAAAGGTTTAGGGCTGGCACAGTACAGGAAAAGCCTGAGTAGAGAAAGATGTYCCTGCAAACACACTAGGCTGGGACTCAAGAAAATGAGAAAACAAGCTCCCTGATCTTCTATGGATTTTCAGTGTGACTTGGGGCATGAAATTGAGGATCCTGTTCAAGAAAACTTTATTTCCTCCCTGCCACAGTCTTCCCAAGACATATAAGGACTAAACGGCTCTCAAGCTCAGAYCCCCACCTTTAAAATGGGAGTAATTATCTTACAGGGCTGCTGAAGGGAGATCCTCAGTAAAGGGGGATATATAAATATAAAAGCTAAACAAGAAATCCAGACGGGGACCAAACCCTTTTCAAGTAAATCAGCTCCCCTATCCCCAAAACAAGGCATTTGCTGAGTATGCTCCCATTCACAAAGCTCTATCTTTCAGGTGCTTTAAAAAATTCTATAGAGAAGAGTACCCCTAAACACCCCCACATTTCCACTGCTGCCCAGCAGAACAGCATCAAAGAATCCAGCTGCTCCCAGCTTTTATCCCACCTAGGATGAAATTCTAATGTGCTGTGCGCAGGAGGTCAAATAGATTATCATAATAGCCCCTCCAGCCTTAAAAACTATGAAATTGGAGAGTGAATCACAAGACATCAGTCACTATTGAAGGCACGATGGTAGGCGGCAGAGCTCAGTGATAGGGTATGATATGGCAGAGTAAATCCAATGTTCTTAGGCCCTGTGAAGCTGGGAAACTGACATTTTGCCTTCTTTGTTGCCCCTTTGGGACATGCAGGGAGATGCAGGTTATTATAATAATAAGCCCAGTCCTCTGTCAATGCAGCCTAAGAATATTACCTCTTACGGGAGTGAGTGCATGAAGGATTGAGAAACACTAGTTATTTTCAAACTGGATTAAGTCTTTCAAAAGCTAATAGGTTTCCAATGAGCTGCGGTGTTGCTGCTGCAGCTGCCCTAATTTGAGAATAAAAGAATGCAGGCTTTGTGCCTAGGGACCTGTTATTGATCCGAGCAAGAAGGATGGGAAGGAAGGGGGTAGAGGAGGGTTATCCTCCTTTCAGCTGGGGCAGGGGCGTTCTTTTCAAAGTCACATTATCTGCTAGTAACAACAAAACCTAACCCCATGACATGCTGCTCTATACAGGATTGCACTTGTTGAGAACTAAAAGCATTAGAGAAAAAACCTCCACTGGCAACCTCGCGCAGCAAACTTCATTGAGGGCCCACGAGACTCAACAGATGGGTCTCGAGACTCCCTCATTAGGAAACGTGCCTGTCCCTTTGCATCTGCTGCCCCGCTCCGCTCCGTGCCACGCACTCATTAGCATTGCAGGCTCACAGATTCCTTAGCACGTGCTTCCAATAAATATTGGAGAGAAAGGAGGGGACAGAAGACAGTGCTCGGAGCAGCAAGATGAGGGGTCACCCACTAGGCTGGGAAATCCTTACACACACACACACACACACACACACAGAGCCCTGCAGCCCCAGACTGGGGAGGACAATAAAAGGCAGCCAACCACAAATGTGCAGTTAAAGGGACAGGTGTGGAATTGCTTCTATTCAAGTTGTGGCAGATCCTCATTCGTTCCTCTCTGCCACAGTAAATAAAAATCATCATTATATACAGGAAAAACCCCAACAATTCAGGGCAACACACAGATTGGAGATCTGTGACAGTCTGTGGCCCCTTTCAGACATAAAGCTGGTGCACACAGGGTAATGCCATTACCTTCAAAGAAATTAATTGGTTTTAAGGGTCCAATTCTAAAGCCAAGCTCTTATTCTTTCAGGTCTTCATCAAGCTGTCTTGCTGCCACAGTGCCACAAATAGGGGATGTCCTTCACTATACTTCAAGCAGTCCATGACTCAGGRCTAAGATCAGGAGCAACTGAAGAGAAAATCATCTCCTGTGTGTTTGAAAACATGAGACAAAACAGCTGTCAGGGAGGCAGGAATGTAAAAGCTTCCAGGTACTGTGGAAAGAGCAAAGACAAACCTTTAGGCAGACAGGGAGGRTGACAGGGAGCCGTATCTTGCTCCTACTGCCAAGAGTAAGTCCCTTTATTTGCCACCTCTCTATGATAACACTAGACTATGCTTATTCCATTCCTTTTTATTTGCTCTATCTTCCACTACCCTGCTGGAAGCTGCAGGCATTTTGACAACAGCTAACCCCAGAGTGGGACTGGGAGAGTTTCAAGTGATGAACTGTGGGAGTTGATACAAATCTTGTTCAAAATGCAGTTTTGAACTGCAAAAAATCTGCAAAACTCCCAAATCAGTGCAGACTCTGTTTCTTCCAGATGCTGCTGGCTCTAATATCCAGTCCTGTCACATGTCTTACTGCAYGATCAGTGACAGAAAAGTCCTCAAAGCATATCTGCATGCCAGTAGCACTGTTGTGACAAGCAGAGTGRGCAACAGGCTTTTTTCACTCTTGTATAAAGGAGGAATATAGAGAAAGCCATTTTTCTCTCTTTTAGGACCTTGTATTTATCTGTACCAACAAGGATGCCAGCCATCCTCTGTGGCCTGTGCTTTATCTAAAAACATTTTCTGATACAAAAATGTTCCTTCCACCAGGGAGTTGGCAGTGCCAAGGGACCAGGTAAAAAGAGGCCACTGTGCACACCCCTAATTCCCTGGAGGAAGGGTTTCTCTTGTAGTCAGCAGCATCACACCCATGCACTCAGCTTTGTGGCCCAACTCACTGGCCACTCCAGCAAGTTAATTAAACGTATCCCTAACTTAAATCTTTTTGTTCCTGGGTTTATACACATTTATATTTTGGGCTGAATCTGGATTTCAGCAATCTTAATGTCTCTAAAAGTTTCTTCAGGCCAAATGAAGCAATTCCCTTTATATCCCCCATGCAGAAATAAGTAAAGTCAAGGCCCAGAATATTAGATCAGCCATGGAATGATGGTAGACAAAAGTAATAAGGCATTCAATCTGCTCTCAAATTTAAATCTGCTAATCACACCTCTCTTCTTTTTAGTAATTCCTTTAGCTAAATGACACCCCTGTGTACTTCAGTCTTGCACCTACAGGATAATTTGTGATTATATATGCATTGAACACACACTCTCATATGCAATTGACAATGAAAACAATCTATGTTAGAACTTCAGGCATTTTGATGSTGTCATAAGAAAGTGAAACTTGGTCTAAGCGCTTCCTCAACAAAATTGGCTCAAAGAAGCACCTCTGCAGAAAGCTGTGAGGAAAACCCTACTAGAAACTTGGAGCTCTTAAAAACACCCATTGTTCATTGGAGATAAGGCTCARCCCAGGTTTCAGTGCAGCCTCTTTTACAAGAATAGCCAAGATTGCTGCTTATCAAATGAAAGTGTCATCTTGTCTGTGACAGATGTGCCRGCACTGCTCAGTGTCATAGTCTTTGCACCTACTGGAAGCTACTCCACCTTGATAAGCTATACCCCTACACAGATCTAAAACTGCAGTCTCAGCTCTCTCCTTTTTTAGAAAGTAGGGATTTGAGATCAAATCACTGGTGCACAAGAATTCCACCCCTGGGGAAGATAAGTGAAGGATAAAGCAGCTGAGTTCACAGATTAATGTGGAGGCATCCAATCCTTGAAGGGTTAACAGAGAAACAACCAGAAAGCAGGTTTTATGTGCATATAAATAAAGGAAACTGAAGGAAAAACAGCACTATTCTCTGGAATGGAATACGGTCTCAATWTTAAGCTGTGACAGAAAGCAATAATGTTATGGATTCAGTTAATTACAGCTGGATAAATCTTAAAGGCCTTACAATAGACATATTTTTTGGCTCTACACCTTTAACTCTTTCAGGGACTTTATTGGTTCTCACTGCAGTAATTTCTGAGAACTCCAGAATTTTATTTTTTTTTAAGTATTCTCAGGGTATCCTCTGAAATAGATTTAGTGCCCCACTTTCATTCTGGGGAGCTAACATACATTAAAACTAAGGTGAGAATTTCAAAGTGAYAAAATGCACATGAACAATCAACACAGTGCAGCTTTGAAATTTTAGTCCTCTTAAGCAAGTGCTCCAGGAAAAGAGGAAAGCAAGGGCTTGTGGCAGCAAACTGGATTCGGAGCTTTGGTTACTAGAGCATCTTCTTCTCCAAAATCATTTGTCACATTTGGAAAGCTTGACTGGAGACACAGCTTTAAGAAATTGCCTGACTGGGAAGAACTGAAGCTTTCATGCACTGCTCAGTGTTGGGTAAACTGTGYTCTTTCTCCTAACCTCTGCCACTTGCTCAACTTTCTCATCAGTGGTAGTTTTCTCCCCTGCTCCATTTGTGAAATAGTCTAACACTGGGTGTGGCTTCCCCACAAAACACTTCCTAATTAGTTTCTAAACATTAAATGATTATGGAAGCGCAATTCCCATTCCACTCAGGTGATGAAAAGCTTTACAGGAGTTCAGTCTCACTTTGTAATTAGAGAAATTAGCTTTCTAAGTTTAGATCACTCAACTGTGCAAATGGGTTCATCTGCTGGAATGTGTTGCTCCGAAATGTGTGTCAGCCAAGCAGCACGGCGCAGTCCCTATCTCTGCTCCGCGACACTTGACCAAGTGGGGAGGTCACTTCCAGAACAGCAAGAGGAAAATAAAGTGTTGTGGGTGTATTATAGGAAAGGCCTTATCTTAAAGCTCACTTATCCGTGATTGACTGTGGCGATATGTCCTTCTCCTTGCAACAAGGAAGCTTAACTCCTAGATAAAGGATTATCCGAGTGGATGAAATTTCACTCTTTTACTCACTTTGCCCAGACTTATATCTAAAACTGCAGCAAATTAATTTTATTGCCTAATTTTGATGAGCAAAACTACTTTTATAAAAATCTGGAGAAACAAAGGGCTCCTTTAGCCTCCTCATTTGCTGTGAAAAGAGGTCATTGAGCTTTATGAATTCTTTATGACTACAGATTCCACATGTCAACAGATTCTTTTCTGGTAGTCCTTTAACTGGTTTATTGAAGTCTGATGCAGGATCAGTCCCCCACGATTATGCAACTGTCTTGATCTGCATTMCAGCAGTAAACAGAAGTTTAGTCACTGACTTGAAAATTAGATGCATCAGGTCCCCGAACGAAGAATTTTTCCAGGGGCGCCATTCCAAGCGCACCTTCAGGTATCACAAATCTAAGGAAATCCTGTGGGATTGTTCACAGCCATGGCTCAATGAGTCACTGAGCTTTAAAAGGAAATTACAACTTTCCTCACACAAAGAATTGACTTCACGACACCTGACCCTCCTAAGCCAGGCACTCCCTCTAAAGGCTGTGATCCTCATCCCACCGAAGTCCTGGGCAGTCTCCCAGTGGCCTCAATGAACAGCTCTATATTAGGGAACTGATTCAGGCCCAAAGCGAAGCACTGCCTGTAATGCTGGACTTTGGCACATTCAGGGTCTGTAACGGCTTCTAATGTGGATGTGATCTAATTATGTCGGAATAGGAAGATTAGCAGGAAGTAACTTTACGCAATGTAAAAAGCCGAGTGCCAGATGCTAAAAAGTTCTTCACCAGCCACAGAGGAAGACACGTCGGCTCCACACCTCATGAGACGTGCAGGCAGAGCCCTGCAGCACAGATTTTATGTGCAGCAGTCTCAGRCTACTCAAAGCAATTTCAATTCAGGCCCCTGTGCACACGCAGCAATTTGCACGTTGCTGTATCCGTAGTGAAAGGAGCATCTTGGAAAGATGCTCAGGCTGCAGGCAATGCGCCCGGTCGGTTTTCAGTGSTGCTGTGCAGTGGCTCAAGATCTGGCTTCGAGTCTGGTGAAAAAAAGCAAGAGATGGGGCATCAGTGATGAAATTCTGGGCTAAGAAAGTTTAGGGGGATTTTACTGCTGACTTCTGTGGGGTCAGAATTTCTTTCAGTGGTGCAAGGGAGAGAGTTTGCAATGCACTTCTGCACGTGACTCACGCTCTGCCTTGCTTTACCTATCACTAATACTTTCCCATCTTGAGACTCTGGGAGACTTAATTCATTAATGCTTGCAAAGCATTTTAAGTTGTTGGACWAGTAATTCTGTTTGAGGGTAGCTACACTGCTGAGTCACCAGCACTGTGGGAAACAGAACTCTGGATTTCCTAAGCACTGGAGTCAAACAGGTGGAGTAACCTTTTACAGAAAGGCCAACTCCAGACCTGCCCTAAAGGTACAGAGCATGCCAGCAAGCAGCAGGGTATTTAAAGGCYCAGAGGAGCAGATGTGTGGCACTTGGGGACGGGTAACCAGGTTGTGGAAGCTAACCAACACCCACTGGAAAAAAAAGAAGAGAGGCACTGGTATCACCAAACAGGAGCCACGTTGCAGATTAAACACCATGAAGGTTTACCAGGCTTCCAAAAGTTAATGAYTCCAATAAGGTACAACCAATACTGCTGGAACTTGGGGGCTGAAAGAGGCGAGGAGTATTCGGCAGCTGCACATGTCACAGGCACGCCAAAATCGCCCGTGTGTAATCTAAGTTGTGAACTCTCAAATGGGAACTGATTTGCAGGAGTCTGGTGGAAGTCTGAGCACAGTCCTAAGGYAAGGGGCCCAAATGCCACCAGCTTTCCAGCCTGAGGCACTCCAGAATGGGACAGATCTCACCACAGCCAAGAACAGGCASGCACTTCGCTTTTGCCATAGGAAATGAAAACAAAGGATATAAAATTAGGTCAGAAATCTTGTTTTCCTCTGTACCACTGACTCTGGTGTATAAAATAGACATGCACACATCTACTGTGTTAGATCAGGGTGGAATAGATCAGGACATAAGAATAGCTGTTCTGGGTCAGACCGAACGTCATGGAGGCCAAGTTCCTGTCGCCAGTGCCTCAGGAAGAAAGGGACAGTGATCCAGTGAGTTCCCAGCAGTCACCCAACTTCTAGACCCACAGCCTAGGAACTTCCCAAACCAGAGACAAAGTTAGGGGTGGAGTTTTTTGGATTTTCTTTTTTTTTTTCTCAAAGCCCTTTGATGTGTGGCTCTTCCTCTGGGAACCAGTTTGAACTTTTTGCTGTGCAAACTTTTGGGCGTCTCAGTGCCCTGTGGCAGGCAGTCCCTCAAGTGGACACCTGGCTGTGTGGCTCTGGACCTTGCTCCTGGAARGATGTGTGGCAGAGCAACCCCAGCACCCACTTGAAAACTGGGATGAGCCTCTTCAGAGTGGGGACAGGGGCCCTGACGGKCTCAGCACTCCGCCAGCACTGTGATACCGCCACTGATCAGCTGAGGGATCTTTACTCCCACTCGAAGCGCGGGAGGCCCTCAGCGGCGCGACCTCGTGTCGAGGCGGGAACAACGAGTCGCACGGTGGCGACTGCCACCTCCGCTTCCCTCAGGAGAGCCGCTGGCCGGGGCTACCTCGGAGTCCGTGTCACCCGTCCCCTCAGGGCCCGCCAACCCGCTCCCGGCAGCGCCCCCACCCCGTCCCGCCTCAGGTACCGAGGGCCGGGAAAGGCGGGCGGCCGCCGCCGGCCAGCGGCAGGGGGAAGGTTTCACACCGCAAAAAYCGTCCCTCAAAAGGCTTCGATCTTCCTTTCACCAGCGCCGAGAAGGAACAGGCTGCGGCTCCCGGGAGGGAAGGACCCGCGCGTCCCCTCAGCGAGCGGCGGGGCGGGAAAAGCCCTGAGCCGGGAGCGCCGGGGCCGCCTCAGCGCGGCTCCTGCTCCAGGTAGCGCTGGAAGCACCTGCGGAGCGGCGCTTCCCGAGGGACGGACCCTCGGGGCGGCCGGGGCGCGCCGCCTCCCTTAGACGGGAGAAGCCGCCGACCTCCATTCGCTCCATCCCCGCCGTCACCTCTTCCTTTTCCTCCTCCTCCTCCTGTCGGTACCTGCCTTCCCCTGCCCGTGCCATTCCCCTCCTCTGCTCCCTCCTCCYGCTGTCCCCCTCATGCATATGGATGGGCGCATGCGCCTGCCGCCCTGGGCTAGATGAAGCGGAGCGGCGGCGGTGCTCCCAGACGGGCGGGCGGCTGCGGGGTGGTGCGTGTGCTGCATGTGCGTGTGTGTGTGAGTGTG